>NW_024070203.1:80950652-80951954 GCF_014754425.2 Oryx dammah
GGAAGAACTGTACAAAAAAGATCTTCACGACCCAGATAATCATGATGGTGTGATCACTAATCTAGAGCCAGACATCCTGGAATGTGAAGTCAAGTGGGCCTAAGAAAGCATCACTACGAACAAAGCTAGTGGACGTGATGGAATTCCAGTTGAGCTGTTACAAATCCTGAAAGATGATGCTGTGAAAGTGCTGTACTCAATATGCCAGCAAATGTGGAAAACTCAGCAGTGGCCACAGGACTGGAAAAGGTCAGTTTTCATTCCAATTCCAAAGAAAGGCAATGCCAAAGAATGCTCAAACTACCACACAATTGCACTCATCTCACATGCTAGTAAAGTAATGCTCAAAATTCTCCAAGTCAGGCTTACAGCAATACATGAACTGTGAACTTCCAGATGTTCAAGCTGGTTTTAGAAAAGGCAGAGGAACCAGAGATCAAATTGCCAACATCCGCTGGATTATCGAAAAAGCGAGAGTTCCAGAAAAACATCTATTTCTGCTTTATTGACTATGCCAAAGCCTTTGACTGTGTGGATCACAATAAACTGTGGAAAATTCTGAGAGCGATGGGAATACCAGACCACCTGATCTGCCTCTTGAGAAACCTATATGCAGGTCAGGAAGCAACAGTTAGAACTGGACATGGAACAATAGACTGGTTCCAAATAGGAAAAGGAGTACATCAAGGCTGTATATTGTCACCCTGCTTATTTAACTTCTATGCAGAGTACATCATGAGAAACGCTGGGCTGGAAGAAGCACAAGCGGGAATCAAGATTGCTGGGAGAAATATCAATAACCTCAGATATCCAGATGACACCACCCTAATGACAGAAAGTGAAGAGGAACTAAAAAGCCTCTTGATGAAAGTAAAAGAGGAGAGCGAAAAAGTTGGCTTAAAGCTCAACATTCAGAAAACAAAGATCATGGCATATGGTCCCATCACTTCATGGGAAATAGATGGGGAAACAGTGGAAAGAGTGTCAGACTTTATTTTTTTGGGCTCCAAAATCACTGCAGATGGTGACTGCAGCCATGAAATTAAAAGACGCTTACTCCTTGGAAGAAAAGTTATGACCAACCTAGATAGCATATTCAAAAGCAGAGACATTACTTTGCCAACAAAGGTCCGTGTAGTCAAGGCTATGGTTTTTCCAGTAGTCATGTATGGATGTGAGAGTTGGACTGTGAAGAAAGCTGAGTGCCGAAGAATTGATGCTTTTGAACTGTGGTGTTGGAGAAGACTCTTGAGAGTCCCTTGGACTGCAAGGAGATCCAACCAGTCCATTCTGAAGGAGATC
>NW_024070203.1:80952054-81124556 GCF_014754425.2 Oryx dammah
AGCCGAAGAATTGATGCTTTTGAACTGTGGTGTTGGAGAAGACTCTTGAGAGTCCCTTGGACTGCAAGGAGATCCAACCAGTCCATTCTGAAGGAGATCAGCCCTGGGATTTCTTTGGAAGGAATGATGCTAAAGCTGAAACTCCAGTACTCTGGCCACCTCATGTGGAGAGTTGACTCATTGGAAAAGACTCTGATGCTGGGAGGAATTGGGGGCAGGAGGAGAAGGGGATGACAGAGGATGAGATGGCTGGATGGTATCACCGACTCGATAGACATGATTTTGTGTGAACTCCGGTAGTTGGTGATGGACAGGGAGGCCTGGCGTGCTGCAATTCATGAGGTCGCAATGAGTCGGACACAACTGAGCGACTAAACTGAACTGCAAGTATCTCCTCACCAAATAAGTGCTATTTACTAACTTTTCTTATTAATTAAATTTAAAAGGCAGAAACCTTGAAAGACACCCTCTGAACCAAGTAACAGAAAGTTCACCCCACAGTAATAGGAGAAATCAACATGCTGTGCTTCCTGATAAGATACTGAGAAAACCACAGAGTGATTTCTGCAATATTCTTGCAAAAACTGTATAAACCCAAATTGAGAGAACCTGGCCGATTCTCCTAAAAAAAAAAAAAAAATTAAGTTCATGGAAGAGGAGAAACTGTTCCAGATCAGAGAAGACTAAAGACTTTTGACAACTAAATGTAGCACAGAATCCTGCATACATGAAGTCATAACAGAATAGCAAAAGTTGAACAGAGTCTGGATTAGATGGCAATATTGGATCAACTTTAATATCTTGATTTTGATGGCTGTACAATGATAATATGGGAGAGAATCCTTGTGTATTAAGAAGTACACACCAATAAATAATAAGGGAGGTAATGGGTCATCTACATCTTATTCTCAAGTGGTTCAAAACGTCAACAATGAGGGAACTGCAGTGAAAAATGTATTGGAGCTCTGTGTGCTGTTTCTGTAATTTTTACGTGAATTTGAAATTACTTCAAACTGAAAAGTTAAAAAAAAATAGTCCTTACTATATTCATTCTAGGACGATGTAAGTATAAAGTACTAGACTGCCTACTGACAAAGCTGCTTTCATTGTAATACACTGGAACCTTACTCTAACAGTATTTCCTATCAAAACAATACTCAATATTAAATGGGTCCAACGTCATTCCACGGAGTTTAGGTTCTGAAACTCGGACTACTCCCACTTTTCAACTGGTTCACATTTTGCTGTGTGGCTATCAGAGAACCTAAACTTTCCAATCCCTGCCCAACTTCCACATAGACTAAAGGGAGAGGTCATGAATAGTAGCAACCTAGCTATCACAAGACAGGGCTACTAAAAAATCTCACCAGTCACAGTTTCAGCTACAATATGGAGGGTTCAGACAAAACAGCTTTACAGCTTACACTTTTAAATATATATAGATGTAAATATTTTGAAATTTTATTATAAAAAGTCTGTAAATGTTAAAAGTGTTTAAAACACCTGAAAGTTAATATGGAACAGTGAGAAAATACTGAATAGGAATCAAAACTACAATATATTTCCATCATTCAACTAGTTTTGACAGAAATGATATCAGTCATGTCTATTTCCTAACTTATAAAATGAAGCTTGATAACCCACCTGTTTCATATCTCCTAAAAAATAACCAATATGTGAAGTATTTCCAAGCTTCTTACAGGAAAATGAAAAATAAAAGGATGACATAACAGAACTATAACAGTCTTTGGGAAATAAAGATATTCTACACAGCTAAGGATTTGCCCTGTTAATAACTTTTTTTAATATTTTGGTTGGAAATTTTTCTAAACAATATTACCCACTTCTTCACATTAAATAGAATATACTGACTATTGACCCATTTCTTCACCAATCAGGATCACTGTTATAAACATAGATTACTAGTATACAGGATATCCTGTAAGTAGCAAACCAAGGTCCAGTTACCTCAGAACTGTAACAGATAGTGAGAAATCCTGTACTATGATAGCTTTATACAGCAACAGGGTCAATAATTGTTCATTTATTCATTCAAACATTAATTCAGTGCCTACAACATGCCAGGCACTGTGCTAGACACTGAAGACAGCACAGACTTCAATCCAGCAGGGAGAGACAGACGTGAGAAATAAGCATATCTAGTGCTAAGACTGCTATGCTAACTCCAATGACCTGTGCGGCTGAAGCACAAAGGAAGAAGTGGTTCCTCAGTGAGGCTGGAGCACTTCCAGATATCACCAGTAGCAACCTCATCTCCTTACTAGAGCGTTAATTCCCAGGTCTAGGGTCTTCCCAGGTGGCAAGAGTGGTAAAGAACACACCTGCCAACGCCGAAGACAAGAGACGCAGGTTCTATGCCTGGGTCGGGAAGATCCCCTGGAGGAGGGCACCCCACACGAGTATTCTTGCCTGGAGAATCCCACCATCAGAGAAGCCTGGCGGGCTACAGTCCAAAGGGTCACAAAAGAGTCAGACAGGACTGAACTGACTTACCACACACGCAAGGCCTAAGGAACTGTTTCTCAAAACCAGACCCCAAGAAGCCTACATATAATAAATTAGGTTTGAGATTTTCCCAAGAACCTTGATTCCTAGAAGAACCCCTGCAGGCTAACCTGAAGTTATATGGTATCTTTTCTCATATTTGGAAGCTTTGCATAAGACACATGTCCAAAACAATCCTGCACACACAATTTCAAAGTCCAAATCTTACAAAGATTAATGGACAATTAGAAGCTAAAAGTTCTCAACTTCGGTTCAGATTTCATTTTGTTTTAAACTTCTAGTCCTCTGTTCAAGTGTCATTATGTGCCTAAATTTTTACACCCATCATGTAATTTAATCCTTACAACCACCTTATAAAGTGGAAGTATAAATCTACAAATGAGGAAATAGGTGAATCTTAGTTAACTTTCCCAAGTGACACAACTAGCATTAATAAACTCAGATAAGGTTTGCCTGCTTTAAATCACTAGAGTCAACAGCCTCCATTCCACTTAATTACCAATATGGACAGATTAAGTGTCTCCCCATTTGTAAATATATATTTGGGAAAAGCTGTTATGTGATATCCACAGACTATTACTAGAAGAACATATAAGAAATCTGTAAGAGCGACTCAACCCTGGATATTAGTTAGAGAACACTACTAGTGTCAAAGAAAAACTGCACTGAACAAGCAAATGTGGATGGTATACATCTTGGCAACCTAAACTGTTTATTATCAAAAAGCGGTCATTTTAAACTATATAAAAATGAATATAACTTTTTTGGCTTTTACAATTTTTAATGGCCTGATTTTCACTAATGCTACCTTGTTTCTCCAAAAGTAATCAACAAGTAAACAAGAGGGAAGAGGTACACTATTTTTAAAAGCGATTAAAAACAAAACACTGAAATGCATGGGAATTCTGTCATTATACTACATTTTGCTACAATGGAATTCAAAAAAATTGAATTTACTAGCCCAATCAAATCCAGGGTGGTTAACTACTCTAGCACTTCTCAGAAGCCCTTGAGACCAGATATTTTGAGACTTTCTGCCGCTCTTATTAATCAAAGGCAGCAGAGTCGGGGAGGGGGGTGGTGTATTTTAAACCATTCACCCCTGAAGTCAGACCTGGAATCCAAGACAGGTCCCTTCCGAGATGTATCAACCTGATACATCCAATTCACTCCTCTGTGCTAGGCCTTGCACGTGTTACCTGAACAAAATCGTCATGAAGCCTCTGACTTTATGAGGCTTAGATTCCACTGAACTCTGGTAAATCCCCTGAATTCTCTCTAAATCTTTGTTTCCATATCTGCTAGATAAGATAATACAGTTTATACTGTACTCACTGTGCCCCTTCTTTGTGCCAGACATTGTTCTAAGTGCTTTAATTCATAAAACTTGGAGTGTACAACTGTCCGTCATACTTTGTGGCAAAGATTACATAAACTAATACTTTGCATAATGCCTGACTGACACACAGGAAGAACTCAAAGTTCAGTTCCATTCAGTCGCACAGTCGTGTCCGACTCTTTGCGACCCCATGAATCGCAGCACACCAGGCCTCCCTGTCCATCACCATCTCCTGGAGTTCACTCAGACTCACTTCCGTCGAGTCCATGATGCCATCCAGCCATCTCATCCTCAGTTGTCCCCTTCTCCTCCTGCCCCCAATCCCTCCCAGCATCATTTCCAATGAGTCAACTCTTTGCATGAGGTGGCCAAAGTACTGGAGCTTCAGCTTTAGCATCATTCCTTCCAAAGAAATCCCAGGGTTGATCTCCTTCAGAATGGACTGGTTGGATCTCCTTGCAGTCCAAGGGACTCTCAAGAGTCTTCTCCAACACCACAGTTCAAAAGCATCAATTCTTTGGTGCTCAGCCTTCTTCACAGTCCAACTCTCACATCCATACATGACCACAGGAAAAACCATAGCCTTGACTAGACGGACCTTAGTGGGCAAAGTAATGTCTCTGCTTTTGAATATACTATCTAGGTCGGTCATAACTTTTCTTCCAAGGAGTAAGTGTCTTTTAATTTCATGGCTGCAGTCACCATGTGCAGTGATTTTGGAGCCTCCCTAAATAAAGTCTGACACTGTTTCTACTGTTTCCCCATCTATTGAAGTGATGGGACCAGATGCCATGATCTTCGTTTTCTGAATGTTGAGCTTTAAGCCAACTTTTTCGCTCTCCTCTTTCACTTTCATCAAGAGGCTTTTTAGCTCCTCTTCACTTTCTACCATAAGGGTGGTGTCATCTGCATATCTGAGGTTATTGATATTTCTCCCAGCAATCTTGATTCCAGCTTGTGTTTCTTCCAGCCCAGCGTTTCTCATGATGTACTCTGCATAGAAGTTAAATAAGCAGGGTGACAATATACAGCCTTGATGTACTCCTTTTCCTATTTGGAACCAGTCTGTTGTTCCATGTCCAGTTCTAACTGTTGCTTCCTGACCTGCATACAGATTTCTCAAGAGGCAGGTTAGGTGGTCTGGTATTCCCATCTCTTTCAGAATTTTCCACAGTTTCTTGTGATCCATACAGTCAAAGGCTTTGGCATCGTCAATAAAGCAGAAATAGATGTTTTTCTGGAACTCTCTTGCTTTTTCGATAATCCAGCGGATGTTGGCAATTTGATCTCTGGTTCCTCTGCCTTTTCTAAAACCAGCTTGAACATCTGGAAGTTCACAGTTCACGTATTGCTGAAGCCTGGCTTGGAGAATTTTGAGCATTACTTTACTAGCATGTGAGATGAGTGCAATTGTGTGGTAGTTTGAGCATTCTTTGGCATTGCCTTTCTTTGGAATTGGAATGAAAACTGACCTTTTCCAGTCCTGTAGCCACTGCTGAGTCTTCCACATTTGCTGGCATATTGAGTGCAGCACTTTTACAGCATCATCTTTCAGGATTTGAAACAGCTCAACTGGAATTCCATCACCTCCACTAGCTTTGTTCATAGCGATGCTTTCTAAGGCCTACTTGACTTCACATTCCAAGATGTCTGGCTCTAGATTAGTGATCACACCATCATGATTATCTGGGTCGTGAAGATCTTTTTTGTACAGTTCTTCCGTGTATTCTTGCCACCTCTTCTTAATATCTTCTGCTTCTGTTAGGTCCATACCATTTCTGTCCTTTATCGAGCCCATCTTTGCATGAAATGTGCCCTTGGTATCTCTAATTTTCTTGAAGCGATCTCTAGTCTTTTCCCATTCTGTTGTTTTCCTCTATTTCTTTGCATTGATCGCTGAAGAAGGCTTTCTTGTCTCTTCTTGCTATTCTTTGGAACTCTGCATTCAGATGCTTATAGCTTTCCTTTTCTCCTTTGCTGAACTCAAAGTTAGCCACTGCTTACTTAAAATTAATTACCAGTCATCTTTCATATTTATAAGCAACTACTCAGATAAAATGGACTTCCCTGGTGGCTCAGACGATAAAGCGTCTGCCTACAATGCGGAAGACCCGGGTTCAATTCCTGGGTCAGGAAGATCTCCTGGAGCAGAAAATGGCAACCTACTCCAGTATTCTTGCCTGGAGAATCCCATGGACGGAGGAGCCTCGTAGCCTACAGTCCATGGGGTCGCAAAGAGTCGGACACGACTGAGCGACTTCACCTTCACCTTCACTCATGTAAGAAGCTTAACGTTAAGACTCAAGCAATATGACAGACGAAGGAATTTTGCCACAATTTTGGGAGCGATGTTAAAGCTCCTGGGGCTTCACTCCCACCCCACACCCAGGGCTGACCCCAGGGCACACGTGTTGGAATGCCAAGGGGCAGGTAGGCCCCGAGGCCCGCCGCGCCCACCAGGGTCTCTTCCGGCCTTGCTCCCCGACCTCGGGGCAGGCCGGGCTCTCTCACCGCAGCAGCTCCAAGCAATAGCGGTCAGTTCCCGAAGCGCCAAGTCCACTACCCGCGGCCACGCTCCTCCCGGACGCCACGGGCTCCGAAAGCCGCCGTGCGCGCGCCCACAGGCCCCGGGGTGGTCGGCGGCGGCAAAAGCCGGGCACGCCGAGCCGCAGCGGTCCCCATGCCGAGCCCAAAGTGGAGGCCGCCATCACACCGACGCCGCGTGCCCTTCGACCCCGCGTTCTCGGCGCACGGCTACGCTCGGTCACACCCCCGGCAGGTCAAGCCGCGCACGGCGCGGCGGCGGGAAGACGACCTCTGGACGCGGCTCGGAGAAGCCAGGTGTCGCTGTGGTCCGCCGCTGTGGTCCTCTGCCGCGCCCCTCAGAGAAAGCCCCGCCTGAGTCCCAGGGATTCCGCCCAGGCTCTCCCCTTCCCTTCCAGGCCCTCCTGAAGATGTGTTTATCGAGATAGGAGAATGGAGAATAATTTGACAGTTTACTAGCTTGATTTATAACTTTTAAACAATTACTCACCTGGCATGTGAGCCTCCGCAGGCCAGTCAAATGTTACGGTTGAGTCTAGTTGCCAGGACCCGAGACCAGCAAGCTGGTCCAAGCTGCTTACATCTGGATCCAAGCTGCTTACATCTGGATCCAAATAACACCTCCTGCGTCCAAGTTTGACCGGATGTTTCCTGCTGGCGCCACACTCTTCAGTTCAGTTGCCCAGTTAGTGTCCGACTCTTTGCGACCCCATGGACTGCAGCACGCCAGGCCTCCCTGTCCATCACCATCTCCCCAGAACTTGTTCAGTCCATTGAGACTGTGATGCCATCCAACCATCTCATCCTCTGTCGTCCTCTTCTCCTCCTGCCCTAATTCTTCCCCAGCATCAGGGTCTTTTCCAATGAGTCCTCTCTTCGCATCAGGTGGCTAAAGTATTGGAGCTTCGGTTTCAGCATCAGTCCTTCCAATGAATATTCAGAACTGATTTCCTTTAGGATTGACTGGTTGGATCTCCTTTCAGTCCAAGGGACTCTCAGGAGTCTTCTTCAACACCACAGTTCAAAAGCATCAGTTCTTGAGCGCTTAGCTTTCTTTAGGGTCCAACTCTCGCATCCATACATGACTACTGGAAAAACCACAGCTTTGATTAGACAGACCTTTGTCAGCAAAGTAATGTCTCTGCTTTTTAACATGCTGTCTAATTTGGTCATAGCTTTTCTTCCAAGGAGCCACACTAGTTCTTTCTAAAATGTGCTTCTGATTATGATCCTTCACTGACTGACAAACTTTGCTGAGTGTTGGATACAGCTCTTCCATGACAATAAATAGCCTCTGTTAACCTTTCAGCGTCAACCCAAGCATTTGTGAGTCCAGCTTAATGTTTCTCCTTAAACCCAAGGGAGAGTTCTGGTTTTGTGGACTCAAGAACTCCAGCCAATTCACTCTGCTTTGGTTTTATTCCCTGAGTAAAACCTCTCTGCAGCCTCTCTTCAGCCTATACAGGATCTCAGTTCCTACCTCATAATGTTCTCTTTTCTCTTTGGCTTCTGTCCTTTAGCACTAAGTTTGAAGTGAGGTGAAGTTGCCCAGTCGTGTCCGACTCTTCGCGACCCCATGGATTGTAGCCTACCAGGCTCCTCTGTCCACGGGATTTTCCAGGCAATAGTCCTGCAGTGAACTGCCATTTCCTTCTCCAGGGGATCTTCCCAACCCAGGGATCGAACCTGGGTCTCCCGCATTGTAGACAGACGCTTTACTGTCTGAGCCACCATGGAAGTCAGCACTAAGTTTAAACCTGCTCAATAGAAAAAAAAAAAAAAAAATCACTTATCTCCACCTGCAATTCTGGTCTCCTGCCTAGCTGGACTTTTCAATCTCAACTCGTAGTCTTTTTGTCTGGACAGTGTGCACCTTCTCACAACCAAGGGAAACACTTTGGAATCATCGTTACCTATTCTTTCTTGTATAACTAATGTAATCTAACTGGTCAGGTCCTATCAATTCTTTTTTCTTCATATATTCATGTCCATGACACCAAAACCTGGAATCAGATCCTGGTTCTACTTCCTATTATTTCTGTGACTTTGAGTGACCTTTTCTTGTGCTTCAGATTCCTCCACTGTGAAATGGTAATAGAAGCCAAAGTTCTTGTGAGAATTAAATGAGTTAATACCTTTAAGGCATCCAGGGCAATGCCTGGCCCATGAATAGCACTCAAAACAAGTCATCTATGTAGGGAAAACATTAAGAAAGACTTTAAAAGGACCAAAAAGATTTCGGGGTGTCTTAATGGAAAGTTAGACACTGTCCAGGTTGCCTGATTTTATGGGTTCTTTGTGCTTTTCACTGTCTTTGAACTGTTTCATAATTCTATAAGTGGCAGAATATTGAGAATGCAAATAATTCTTGTCTGTGACTTATGCAGATTATATCCGTAGGAGATTGAGTCGATTAGTATTCTGTGGTTATTGTCTGATTTTACCCATTTCTAATCTATTAAACCGATTGACTTAAGCTTCCTGACTGCCTATATCTGTCTAGTAGTTTGAATACTTCTTTGAATTGGTTGTAAGATCTTACTGGTTCCCCCACAAATTAATGAAGTTAATTTTTTAATTTTTATTATTTTTTAAAATTTTTGGCTATGCTGGGTCACCGTTGCTGCATGCAGGCTTTCTCTAGTTGCAGGAAGTTGGGACTATTGTCTAGTTGATACGCCTGGGTGTCTCATCGTGGTGGCTTATCTGGTCCAGAGTGTGGGCCCTATGGTGTGCAGGGCTTCAGTACTTGCAGCATATAGGCTTAGTTGCCCCAAGGCATGGGGAATCTTCCCCAACCAGGATTCGAACCAGTGTCCCCTACATTGGCAGGCAGATTCTTAACCACTGGACAACCAGAGAAGTCCTGAAATTTTTAATGTGTTGATTTTATATCTGTATGAGAATTAAGACTATACAATTTTGTTAAAAGTTATTTTTTTAACAGTTATCATTTGTTATCATTAACTTCTCTTTTGTTTTGTTTCCAGTACCCAGTTTCACATCTTTCTGATAGACTCATTTCTTTTCATGTCTCCAGGCAGATCAATCTATATCAAAAAATATAACCATTTCTCATAAATGTTATGAGCCTGTAGACTTTTTTTTTTTGAGCCTGTAGATATTTAAACCTGAAAGCACAATTTCAATTAATGGGATAGAGGAAAATTAAGAAGTTTTAAAATTATTCTGTGGATAACACATTGTCACTAACATTTATTGAATATCTATTACTAATAATGAAGTTAATTTTTTTAGAATTATGAGTACATGAAAATATTTCCGTAGTGTACTTTCTTGATATTAAAGTCAATATATTTGAAATATTCATGCATTTTTCTTCATTTAAGGTTATATCAAGGCAGAAGCCCAGTGCTTAACCCCAAAATTAACATTAAAAAATAAATGACCACAGAAGCACAATTTGTTAACTTGGCCTTTAGCAGTGACAGTTGCTTACTTTGTCATCTTTGAGTTTATGACTCTCTCCCTGGTGGTTATAACTGATCCATCTGTGTAGCTGTGAATGAAATATAGTAGCATTTACTTCCAAGCTTCAGCTTAATAAAGACTGTCCTGTGGTTATTGCTACATTGTAAGCTGTGCATCATTGTTCCGGAATATTACATCACTTCTTATTTTTTACGTGACCTCTGTTAAGAAGTGAGTTTCACTGTTTATAATAAGAGTCAGGCTGACTTATTGGCTTTTCTAAATCATCTTTCATTTATTCATGGTTGCACTAGGGTCTCCGTTGCTGCCCTAGGGCTTTCTCTAGTTGCGGTGAGCGGGGATCCTCATCGCAGTGGCTTCTCTTGTTGCAAAGCCTGAGCTCTGGGGCATGGGCTCCAGTAGTTCAGGTGCATGGGCTTCGCTGCTCCGCAGCACGTGGAATCTTCCTGGACCAGGGATCGAACCTGTGGTGCAGGGGTGCATTGGCAGACAGATTCCTATCCACTGTACCACCAGGAAGCCCACTTATTGGCTTTTATATGACACCTTGAGTGTATAGTAAATGCTCGGCACCAGACCACACTTGGTTAAATCTCCCCAGACGACAGTACAGCACCCGTCTCCTCCAACTTCTCCGTGGCTCTCAGGGATCAACTAACTTCTCCTCAGGCCACTTTGTTTTGTTACATGTTTTTGATTATATGTATTTTTTCTTTTAAAAAAAATCTCATTAAAGGAGATTTGGAAAATATAGACAAATGTAGGGGAAAAGATCATGCTAAAACCTATGATTCAAACAGTTACTATCCACATTTTGTATTTTCTTCCAACCTCTTTCTTTATGCATAGGCTTTTACTTATTTTTACATATTGCCTGTGCACCCCACTCCAGTACTCTTGCCTGGAAAATCCCATGGATGGAGGAGCCTGGTAGGCTGCGGTCCATGGGGTCGCTAAGAGTCGGACACGACAGAGCGACTTCCCTTTCACTTTTCACTTTCATACATTGGAGGAGGAAATGGCAACCCACTCCAGTGTTCTTGCCTGGAGAATTCCAGGGACAGGGGAGCCTGGTGGGCTGCCGTCTATGGGGTCGCACAGAGTCAGATACAACTGAAGCGACTTAGCAGCAGCAACAGAAACAACGTGCTGATGCGCATTTTCTTATGCTATTGTTTCATTCGTTTTGAAACATTTATTGAGAATCTACTCTGTGCCTACACTGTACTAGTTGCTAGGATTCCAGAGTGAATAAATGTGCTCCATGTCCTTGAAGAACTTATTCTTAGTGGCAAAAACATTTAAACAAACAAAAATCATCACAACTAAATATGCAATTAGAAAATGTGGTAACTGTTGTGTTAACAGGAATATAGGTTCAGCTGCTCAGATGAAGATGCAAAATAACACTGCTGTAAACAAAGTAGGTGTTTATTCTTCTTTCAAGTACCAGTTCGGGTATAAGCAATCTAGGGCTGCATGGAGGTACCAGAATCCCAGACACCTTGGCTTTTTCAGTCTGGTTGTTCCATCATCCGAAGGGCACAGTTCTTACCCTCCATGTCCAAGATGGCCTCTTGCTAGTCTACGTGCCAGTCAGCAGTAAGAATCAAAGGGGAATGGGTACAACGCTCTTCTCTTTCAGACACGAGTTCCTTAATCATTTTTGTGCCATGGCATGTAACAAAAGATGTGCTTCCTCATCGTTAAATAATATTTAGCAGTGAGTCTGATTTCAAATGTCATAGTCTTGACGAACATAAACAATATAAAAAACTATTTGCAATTTCATTTGGTGACAAGATCACGGTTACTCCCAATACTTTTGTGCTTTGTTGCCTATATTCGTAATTGAAGCCAATGATAAATTTTAGTTAGCAGTTAGTAAAAATATAGATGTAGTTTTTTTAGGTTTTGTCCTATTCAAGGTTCTAGACCCCTGTGAATTCTATCCACAGCTTCCTTGGGTTAAGAACCCTCTGCTTTAAAGGCACAACCTAGCATTTGCCCATATCCCATCTGCTCATATCCCATTGGTTAGAACATAATTTTCTACAACAGCTGGAAATAGTCTTTATTCCTGCAGACATGTGCCCAGTTAGAAATCAGGGATTCTATTATTATTGAAAATGAAGAACATGGATATTTAGAACCCCTAATTAAAAAGAACCATATACTATGGAAGAATTTAACTAGGAGCCTAATCTAGATTATGTGGTCAAGAAAAGTATCTCTGAGAAAGTGACAGCTAAACTGAGATCTGAAGTATAATTAATAATGATACAATACCTGTTACTTATTGAATGCTTACCATACACTAGACATTCTTCTAGATAGTCATTCAATCTCACAACAGCCGTATTTAGTTTAGGGCGATCATTCAGGTTTTAGGGAATGGCAGCCCACTCTAGTATCCTTGCCTGGAGAATTCCATGGACAGAGGAACCTGGTGGGCTACAGTCCATGGGATCACAAAGAGTTGGGCACGACTGAGCTTGCATGCATTTGATTCAGGTTTTAGCACTGAGAGTCCTGCATCCCAGGAAACCCCTTGATCTGGGGCATACTAGATGGTTGTCACTCTTGGTATTCTTGTTATCATCCCCATTTTACAGAAAAGGAAACTAAGGCAAGAAACATTTGAACCATTTGCTAGAAATTGGCAGAGACAGGACTTACACTTGGGAAGGTTACTCTAGAACTCCACTGCTTAACTACTGTGTTGGTTTGCTGGGGCTGCCTAACAATATACCACAGACAGGGTGGGCTTAAACAACAGAAATTTATTTTCTCACCTTTATGGAGGCTGGATATCCTAATCAAGGTACCAGCAGAGCTGATGTCTTCTAAGGCCTTTCTCCTTGGCTTCTGGATGGCCGCCTCCTGCCTGTATCTTCGCAGGGTCTTCCCTCTGGGTGTGTCTGTGTCCTGATCTCATCTTGTATGAGTGCACCAGTTATATTAGATTAGGGTTCACCCTGATGATCTCGTTTTACCTGTAATCACCTTGTTCAAGACCCTCTCTCTAACAGTCGGATTCTGAAGTACTGGAGGTTTGTGCTTCAACATATGAATGAGAGGGCGGGAGGGCAAAACTGAGCTGTAACAACTGCTATATTCTACTGCCAAAGGAAGGATGGGTGGGGTAGCATTCCATAAGGTGTAACTTCATGTACAGAAGTCCTGAATCAGTAACACTCGAAGAACAGAGTGAATGCCTGCGTAGCTGGCACTTACTGAGTGTGCAGGAGGGTAGATCATTTGAGACTGGAGAGGTGAGCAGGAGCCAAATGATGTGATGTTTTGTAGGCTAGGTTGAGAGTGGAGGATTTTATCTTAAGGGTGCTGGGAAGGCATTTAAGGAATGACCTAATGGAGCCATTTAAGGGATGACAGGGAGTTGACATAATGGGACTTAGATTTTAAAAGACAACTCTGATGACTGTTTGGCGAATAGATTTGAAACAGTGGGATGGTTAGGAGTTCATGGCTGCAAACTGGGCCAGAGCTGTTGGTGACTTGGACAGGTGTAATAGCGGAAGTCAAGAGAAGTGGATGTCAGACATGAGGTGAAGAAGACACCAGTGGAACACAGAAGGGGGCAGGAGAAAGCACTGTCTGCTTCCTCCACCAGACAAAAGCCTCTTTGTACAGGTGTCAAAGGAGCCAGGTACCATCCTCAGTCCACACAGGTACATCCCCAGTGACTGGCCCAGGACCATGCACGTCTACCTCCTCTGGACAAAGATACTTATGGGAAAGTCCACTCTGGTGTCTCTGAGAATAAAAAAAGAAGCCTCTCTCATAAAAGGACCCTGGGTCAAAGCACAAACAAGGCTGTTGTGGATATGTCTGGTGGTGAAAGTAAAGTCTAGTGCTGTAAAGAACAATAATACAAAGGAACCTGGAATGTTAGGTCTGTGAATCAAGGTAAATTGGAAGTGGTCAAACAGGAGATGGCAAGAGTGAACATCAACATTTTAGGAATCAGTGAACTAAAATGAACTGGAATGGGTGAATTTAATTCAGATGACCACTGTAGCTATTACTGTGGGCAAGAATCCCTTAGAAGAAATGGAGTAGCCATCATAGTCAATGAAAGAGTCCGAAATGCAGTACTTGGGTACAGTCTCGAAAATGACAGAATGATCTCAGTTTGTTTCCAAGGCAAACCATTCATCATCACAGTTACCCAAGTGTATGCCCCAACCACTAATACTAAAGAAGCTGAAGTTGACCGGTTCTATGGAGACCTACAAGATCTTCTAGAACTAACACCAAAAAAAAGATATCCCTTTCATTAAGGGACTAGAATCCAAAAGCAGGAAGTTAAGAGATTCCTGGAGTAACAGACAAGTTTGGCCTTGGAGTACAAAATGAAGCAGGGGAAAGGCTAACAGAGTTTTGCCAAGAGAACACACTGGTCATGGCAAACACCCTCTTCCAACAACACAAGAGAAGACTCTACACATAGCCATCACCAGATGGTCAATACTGAAATCAGATTGATTATATTCTTTGCAACTGAAGATGGCAAAGCTCTATAAAGTCAGCAAAAACAAGACCAGGAGCTGACTGTGGCTCAGGTCATTAGTTCCTTGTTGCCAAATTCAGGCATAAATTGAAGAAAGTAGGGAAAACCACTAGACCATTCAGGTATGACCTAAATCAAATGCCTTATGATTATACGGTAGAACTGACTAATAGATTCAAGGGATTAGATCTGGTAGCAAGAGTGCCTGAAGAACTATTCATGGAGGTTTGAAACATTGTACAGGAGGTGGTGATCAAAACCATCCCAAAGAAAAGAATTGCAGGAAGGCAAAACAGTTGTCTGAGCAGGCCATACAAATAGCTGAGAAAAGATAAGCAAAAGCAGAAGATATACCTAACTGAATGCGGGGTTTCAGAGAATAGCAAGGAGAGATAAGAAAGCCTTAAGTGAAGAATGCAAAGAAAGAAGAAAACAACAGAATGGGGAAGATCAGAGATCTCTTTAATAAAACTGGAGCTATCAAAGGAACATTTCATGCAAAGAGGGGCACAGTAAAGCACAGAAACAGTATGGACAAAACAGAAGCAGGAGAGACTAAGAAGAGGCAGCAGGAATACACAGAAGAACTATTTTTAAAATGTCTTAATGATCCAGATAACCATGATGGTGTGGTCACTCACCTAGAGCCAGACATCCTGGAGTGTGAAGTCAAGTGGGCCATAGGAAGCATTACTATGAACAAGGTTAGTGGAGATGATGGAATTCCAGCTGAGCTATTTCAAATCCAAAAAGATGATATTTAAGTGCTGCACTCAATATGCCAGCAAATTTGGAAAACTCAGCAATGGCCACAGAACTGGAAAAGGTCAGCTTTCATTCCAAACCCAAAGAAAGACAATTCCAAAGAATGTTCAAACTACCATACAGTTACGCTCATTTCACATGCTAGCAAGGTAATGCTCAAAATCCTTCAAGCTAGGCTTCAACAGTACATGAACTGAGCACTTCCAGATGTTCAAGCTGGATTTAGAAAAGGCAGAAGAACCAGAGATCAAATTGTCAACATCCGTTGGATCATAGAAAAAGCAAGAGAATTCCAGAAAAACATCTACTTCTGCTTCATTGACTATTCTAAAGCCTTTGACTGTATAGATCACAACAAACCACGGAAAATTCTTAAAGAGATGGGAATACCAGACCACCTTACCAGCCTCCTGAGAAACCTGTATGCAGGTCAAGAAGCAACTGTTAGAACTGGACATGGAACAATGGAATGGTTCCAAATAGGGAAAGGAGTGCGTCAAGGCTGTATATTGTCATTCTGCTTATTTAACTTATATGCAGAGTACATCATGCGAAGTGCTGGGCTGGATGAAGCACAAGCTGAAATCAAGATTGCCAGGAGATAACAACAACCTCAGATATGCAGATTATATCCCTCTAATCCCTCAGCCTCTTGATGAAAGTGAAAGGAGAGTGGAAAAGCTGTCTTGAAACTCAACATTCAAATAACTAAGGTCATGGCATATGGTTCCATCACTTTATGGCAAATAGATGGGGGAAAAGTGGAAACAATGACAGATTTTATTTTCTTGGGGTCCAAAATCACTGTCGGAGAAGGCGATGGCACCCCACTCCAGTACTCTTGCCTGGAAAATCCCATGGACGGAGGAGCCTGGTATGCTGCAGTCCATGGGGTCACTAAGAGTCGGACACGACTGAACGACTTCACTTTCACTTTTCACTTTCATGCATTGGAGGAGGAAATGGCAACCCACTCCAGTGTTCTTGCCTGGAGAATCCCAGGGATGGTGGAGCCTGGTGGGCTGCCGCCTATGGGGTCACACAGAGTCAGACACAACTGAAGCGACTTAGTAGCAGTAGCAGCAAAATCACTGTAGACGGTGACTGCAGCCACGGAATTAAAAGACAGATGCTCCTCTGAAGAAAAGCTATGACAAATCTAGACAGTGTATAAAAAGCAGAGATACTACTTTGCCAACAAAGGTCCATTTAGTCAAGGCTATGGTTTTCCCAGTAGTCATGTATAGATGTGAGAGTTGGACCGTAAAGAAGGCTGAGCACCAAAAAATTGATGCTTTTGAACTGTGGTGTTGGAGAAGACTCTTGAGAGTCCCTTGGGCTGCAAGGATATCCAACCAGTCAATCCCAAAGGAGATCAGTCTTGAATATTCATTGGAGGGACTGATGTTGAAGCTGAAACTCCAATATTTTGGCCACCTGATGTGAAGAGCTGATTCATTGTAAACGACCCTGATGCTGGGAAAGATTGAAGGCAGAAGGGGATGACAGAGGATGAGATGGTTGAATGGCATCAGGGACTCGATGGACATGAGTTTGATCATACTCTGGGAGATACTTAAGGACAGGGAGGCCTGGTGTGCTGCAGTCCGTGGGGTCACAGATAGTCAGACACGACTTAGCAACTGGACAACAATGATAAAAGGAGACATAAGGTACAATCTACTACTTATGAAACATTCTTGCCAAAGAGATTTAACATGAATCTCTTTAAACTTCTAAATCCAATTTTGAAGTTTATAAGAAATGCAGAGATAGGAAGAGCAATATAAATGACATAATGAGGAAGCATATCAGAATAATTCAAAAGAAAAACTCAGTGAAAAAACAAATTGGGAGGACGCTGACACCACAAAGAGCGTAGAGGAGGCTTGCACCCACATGAATCTCGAGTATGTCCAGTGCTTCAGTCACTGGGTTTGCCCAACCTCTTCAAGCACTACCACCAGTGTGTTCAGAAAGCAATAAAGGAGAAGGAGATTCCTACTGAAGGACTGGAGTTCATGGGCCATGGCAAAGAAAAGCCTGAAGGCTCTTCTTGACCTTGACAGTCATCTTGAGAGTGGACTCCTCAAATCAGGAAATTGAGGTCTCTGGATTGTGTCAGTTAAAACCGAAGATAAAAAAATAAAAAATAAAAAAACTGAAGATAGCATTGATTTGATGAATTTAAGAGGGAGGAGTTTCCTTTCCGCCTTGCTATTTTTCTCTCTTTTGTAAAAGATGATGAACCATCACTTTGCTTTGAGATTTCTGGCTTTGGCATCTCAGCAGGAACTCCATGTTCTAAATTACGGGATTATTTGGGATTATGGTTGCAATCCTTGGTCTGGGATCAGTTTTAAATATATCTTGTATGAAAACACGCATAAGCTTGTCAGGATGACTAAGGTTGCCTGACCTTGAGTCATTCTTTGAAGGACATTACATACACTCTACTGGGGTTATTTGTTCATGGAAGCAGCTAATTAAGATCTCTTTTCTCCGAGGGAGCTAATACTCCAGAAAGGGTCCCCAGCACAACAGTTCCAGTCAATGCTTGAGAGCACAGTTTTATTTTTATATAGTCATTTTACTGTGATTGCTGGTGGACTGGGTTCGCCAAGAGGAAGATGGCTTTCAGCGGTTCCCTCCCTTAACAAGCGGTGTCAGATTTCCTATTAAGACATGAAAGCTTCATGAATGCTGCAGTGAACACCGTCTCAGAACGCATGGTGTACTTCAGGAATTAAAATCCTCGGAGTGGCTCTGGAGGAAGATCCTAAATGACAAAGATTTACTGCTGCCAGCTTTCAACTTAAGTCAATGAATTAAGTCCACTTGTTTATCATAAAAATGCCAAAATGCTGCATATGATTAAATGGGGGGTGGGGAGAGAAAAGAGGTCACTTGACTTGCCTTGTTTACTCACCCTGCCCTGTAATGCCTGTAATCATGAAAATGGAATAAGTTGTAACGTTTAGTTTCTGTCGTTAAAAAAAAAAAAAAGAAAAATTGGGAGACTGTCCTAAATTTAAAAGGACCAAAGAAACATAAAACCAAGTGCCATATATGCAACTCGATTGGATTCTGGCTTGAATTACATAAGCTACAAAACACATTTCAGGGATAAGTGAGGAAAGTTGAACTTGAGACTGAACGTTAAGTGACGTTAAAGGATTACTGTTAATTTTTCTTCAGTGGAAGGCTGTAGCTCTGCAGAAGACATCTTTATTCTTAGGAAATACAGGCTGAATTATGTAGGGGTGGAGTTGTGATATTTGCACCTGATTTTCAAATGACACAGAAAACAAAACGTAAACATGTAGACATGTATCAGTCACAGAGTGAAAGAGACAGGTCACGCAACTATGACATGTAGCAAAATGTTTCGTCCCTGTGGTTTAGTCACTAAGTCATGTCCAGCTCTTTTGAGACCCCTTGGACTGTAGCCCACCAGGCTCCTCTGTCCATGGGGTTTCCCAGGCAAGAATACTGAAGTGGGATGCCATTTCTTTCTCCAAGGGATCTTCCCAACCCAGGGATCCAACCCACATCTCCTGCATTGACAGATTCTTTACCACTGAGCCACTTGGAAAGCCTGTGGCAAAGTGTTATCAATAGTTAAATCTAGGTTGCACCACTCTCAACTTTTCAATATGTTTACGGTTTTTCAGTATAATACCTCTTCTTCCTTTGGATGTGTAGATGGGACACTTGTTACTGAAGCAACCATCTTTCAGCCATGAGGGAGACTTGTCTGAAGATCAAGCTGAAATGCTGACACGGGTTCCTTCTGACATTAGGGAGTAGATGCATTTCAACCACTGGAGCTACTGGAGATGTGTTCATTATGTGAAATAATCCATATTCCTTAGTATTTAAGCCATTTTGAATTGAGCCACGACCTCTAGTAGAAACAGAAAAGATTGAAAATAGAGTATTTAAGGAGGCAGCAGGGAAGCCAGGAGACAGTGGTGTTACCAATATAAATTATTAATTCACATACAAGTTTTCCCTCTGCATTTTAAAATATTATGACATGAATTTTCCCATATCATTATGATTTATTTATTAACATTTTTATTTAATATGTTTGAATAGGTAATCTATTCCTGTGGTGGGTTAAATATGACCACAGATTCTTTGCAGCTATTCACATCAAAACATAGAGTCTGTTTCCCACTCCTTGAATCTGAGCTGTCTTTGATGTTTGCTTTGACCAGGGGAAGGTAGCAGAAGTGATATTGTGCAAGTTCCAGAGCCTGCACTTCAGAAACCTTGCAGTTTCTGCTTTCCCCTCTTGAACAGCTCTCTGAGTCAGCCAATAAGGAAAGTGGTTTAACCTATCAGAGGATACAAAGTTACACCGAAGAAAACCAGACAGGAGAAGCCAAGACCTACTGCAAAACACGTGAAAGAAGTCAGTTTGGACCTTTGTGCCCACCAGATCTCCCATCTGAATTCCACCATGTGACTGAGGCCAAGTAAACAAATTGAAGAACAGCCCAGGCAACCCACAGAACCAGAAGTAATAAATCATTGTTGTTAAATCATCCAGTGTTGGGGTGTTTTGTTATATAGCAGTTTATTACTAATGGAATTTCCTAAGTGCAAAAAAATTTGAAGTGCAAAAATACACAAGTGAGGACTTGAGGTATTTGTACACCCAAGTTCAGAGCAGTGTTTTTCAAAATTGCCAAGCAACTCACTTGTTCATCGACTGATGAATGGATTGAAAATATGAGAAATACAAGGTAATGTTATTCAGCCTTATAAAGGCAGGGGGGACATTCTGACACATGTTGCAACATGGATGAACCATGAAGACACGGTGTTAAGTGAAATAAGCCATTTCACGAAAGGACACTTAGGACATGATTCCTCTTACATCAGGTACCTGGAGTCATCAGATTCATTGAGAGAGAAAGTAGATTGCAGAGGGAGGGATGGGGCCTTACTGTTTAATGAGAACGGAGTTTGTTTTGCAAAATGAAAAGAAGTCTGGGGATGGATGGTGGCGAAGGTCTCACAGCAGTGTGCGTGTACTTAATGCTACAGACCTGTATGCTTGGAATGGTCAAGACGATGGATCACAACTTTTTCCCAATTTGTTTTTGGTTTTGACTTCTCTTGTGGAATCTTGCCATGTAGAAATTTTGTAATACATTTTTGTATAGTCAAACATCAATATTTGCTTTTGTGGCTCCTTTTGTGTCATTATTAGAAAACCCTTTCTGATTTAAAAATTTTTTGACTAATTTTTCTCCCTTGTTTTCTTCTAGTATTTTGGTTCCTTCTAAACTGTGGAAAATGCTGAAAGAGATGGGAATACCAGACCACCTGACCTGCCTCTTGAGAAACCTGTATGCAAGTCAGGAAGCAACAGTTAGAACTGGACATGGAACAACAGACTGGTTCCAAATAAGAAAAGGAGTACATGAAGGCTATATATTGTCACCCTGCTTATTTAACTTCTATGCAGAGTACAGGGTGAGAAACGCTGGACTGGAAGAAACAGAGGCTGGAATCAAGATTGCCGGGAGAAACATTAATAACCTCACATATGCAGATGACACCACCTTTATGGCAGAAAGTGAAGAAGAACTAAAGAGCCTCTTGATGAAAGTGAAAGAGGAGAGTGAAAAAGTTGGCCTAAAGCTCAACATTCAGAAAACCAAGATCATGGCATCCGGTCCCATCACTTCATGGCAAATAGGTGGGGAAACAGTGGAAACAGTGGGTGACTTTACTTTTGGGGGCTCCAAAATCACTGCAGATTGTGATTGCAGCCATGAAATTAAAAGACGCTTACTCCTTGGAAGGAAAGTTTTGACCAACCTAGATAGCGTATTGAAAAGCAGAGACATTACTTTGCCCACAAAGGCCCGTCTAGTCATGGCTATGGTTTTTCCAGTGGTCATGTGTGAATGTGAAAGTAAAGTCGCTCAGTCGTGTCCGACTGTTTTCAACCTCATGGGCTGTAGCCTATCAGGCTCGTCCGTCCATGGCATTCTCCAGGCAAGAGTGCTGGAGTGGATTGCCATTTCCTTCTCCAGGGGATCTTCCCGACGCAGGGATCAAACCCAGATCTCCCACATTGCGTGCAGATGCTTTACTGTATGAGCCACCAGGAAAGCCCAAGAAAGAACAGATTCTTCTCCAGAGGATCTTCCCGACCCAGGGATCAAACCCAGGTCTCCTGCATTATAGGCAGACGCTTTACTGTCTGAGCCACCAGGGATGTCAGTTGGACTATAAAGAAAGCTGAGCACCGAAGTATTGATGCTTTTGAACTGTGGTGTTGGAGAAGACTCTTGAGAGTTCCTTGGACTGCAAGGAGATCCAACCAGTCCATCCTAAAGGAGATGTTCATTGGAAGGACTGATTTTGAATGCGATGCTCTGATACTTTGGCCACCTGATACGAAGAACTGACTCATTTGAAAAGACCCTGATGCTGGGAAAGATTGAGGGCAGGAGGAGAAGGGGACGACAGAGGATGAGATGGTTGGATGGCATCACCAATTCAATGGAGATGGGTTTGGGTGGACTCCGGGAGTCGGTTATGGACAGGGAGGCCTGGCATGCTGCAATTCATGGAGTCGCAAAGAGTTGGACACAACTGAACAACTGAACCGAACTGAGCAGCACTTCTACAGGTCCTGTATATTTACATATATATGTTTATATTTATATTTGTGTAAATATATATATGTTTGTTTGGAGGGAGTAAGTGTTACAAAGGCATGGATCCAACTTTTTTCCTTATACCTGTCTAGTTGTCTTACCATCATTTATTCAGTAGCCCACCTTTTCCTCCTTTGATTTGAAATGCTTCCTTTTTCACAGAATAAATTCCTGTATGTGTTTTGTGTCTATACTGTTTCATTTGTCTCTATTAACATTCTAGTGCTACATTCTTTTAATCATTGAGGATTTAAAATATTTTTCATATATGTCTGGTACTCTTAGTCCTCATTGTTCTTATCTCTTCTCGGAGTTTTCCTGGCCATTCCTGTTTATTTTTTCATTCGATTTTTTGGATCAGTTTTTTTCTACTAAAAAGATTCGGAGGGTGTTTTTATTAGAATTATGTTAAATTTATAGCTGACATATATTTTCTCCAATCTTTGATTTTATAAATAATTCTTAGATCAGTTCAGTTCAGTCACTCAGTCGTGTCCAACTCTTTGCGACCCCATGAATCGCAGCATGCCAGGCCTTCCTGTCCATCGCCAACTCCCGGAGTTCACTCAAACTCATGTCCATCAAGTCGGTGATGCCATCCAGCCATCTCATCCTCGGTAGTCCCCTTCTCCTCCTGCCCTCAATCCCTCCCAGCATCAGAGTCTTTTCCAATGAATCAACTCTTCGCATGAGGTGGCCAAAGTATTGGAGTTTCAGCTTTAGCATCAGTCCTTCCAATGAACACCCAGGACTGATCTGCTTTAGAATGGACTGGTTGGATCTCCTTGCATAAGCCATTATAATTGAATCTTTTCCTGTAGCTGTGATTATTGCCTTATGATAAATACCTAGAAATAAAATGTGAGCTTTTGAGATAGCGGTCATTGCCAGTATTCTTACCAAAGAAATTGTATACTCCTACAAACTGGATGAAAATGATAGATTTATTAAATTTTAAAAAAAGCCTTGCTACTCTAACAGGCAAAAAGTAATATGCCATGTCAACTTTTAATTTTCACTTGTCTGATTCTTAGTGAGACAGAACATTTTTTGTTTGCTTATCTATTTGTATTTAATTTTCAGTGATTCACTATTAGCATCATTATCCATTTTTGGTTGAAAAAATCTGGTAGTTTATTTCAAAATACTTTTTTTCCGTTATTTACTTTATTTTTTAAGAAGCATTTATTGAGCACTTTTAAATTTTTTTTAAATTTATTTTTGGCTCCTCTGGGTCTTCGTTGCTGCGCATGGGCTTTCTCTAGTTGCAGCAAGGGGGGGCTACCCTTCAGTTCAGTGTACGGGCTTTTCATTGTGCTGAGTTCTGTTGCAGGGCATCAACTCTAGGCTTCTGCGGGTTAGTAGTTGCAGCTCTCAGACTCTAGAGCACAGGCTCAGCTATTGTGGCACACAGGCTTAGGTGCTCCATGGCATGTGGGATCTTCCTGGACCAGGGGTCAAACCTGTGTCCTCTGCACTGGCAGGCAGATTCTTACCCACTGCACCACCAGGGAAGTCCTCCTTATCCATTTTAATGCTAATGGTCCTAATGTTTTTTGAGCTATATGTTGTTGTTGTTGTTATTGTTCAGTCGCTCAGTCATGTCTGACTCTTTGCGACCCCATGGACCGCAGCACGCCAGGCCTCCCTGTCCATCACCAACTCCAGGAGCTTGCTCGAACTCATGTCCATCAAGTCAGTGATGCCATCCAACCATCTTGTCCTTTGTTGTCTCCTTCTCCTCCTGCCTTCAACCCTTCCGAGCATCAGGGTCTTTTCTAAGTTGAAATGAGCTATATGAGCTTATATATATTGTCTATCAAATCTATTTTAAGTGTTTATCATATTTTTGTCAAATACTTTTCCAGTTTGTTACTTAGTTTTAGTTGCGTATAACATGTATTATTGTATGTAATTTTTATTTGTTATTGCATGTAATTTTTATTTTAAAAGTTACATATTCACTGAATAAATTAATATAGAGCCATATATACAGATAAGTATATTTAAACATATATGCTAAATATATATACTGAGCTTCTCATACTGCTAAAGGTATGTGTGGTGATTTTTTGATATTTAAAATTTTAAGCTTTTTATCAAATCTACAGAACTTTTCCTTTGTTAATTTCTTCCATTTGTTTATACTTAGAAAGATGTTCCCACACAGAAATGAGAGGTGGAGGAAGGCAGAGCAAGTACAGAGAAACGTCTTGAGATTATCTGGGCATCAGATTATTGTGACATGGACTGGGATCATGGCTTAGAGATAAACAGAGGCGGACAGATTAACATGTAATTTGGAAGTTGACTTACAGACAGATTCATGGGTGGGTGGAGGGGGGGTGTAATGGAGAAAAGAGAGAAATAAATAATGACCTAGATTTTGACATAAGCAGCTGATGGAATGGGGGTATCTTTTTCACATTTCTGAACTAAACAATGTGAATTCTTTATAGGGTGATTGAGGAATTTTGGTATATGATACTTTCCCAATGATATTCATCACCACGGATCCCCCTTCAACAGGATCCTTGAATATGGGCTGTCACAGCCCTTTGTCTTCATTCTTTGACCTGCCATGTTTTAATGTACCTGCCTACTTTGCAGGAATGTTCTCTTTGTATTTACAAAGTATGCTTGAGTACCCGTTCTCTTTGATGACTTCTTCCTACGTGCAAATGTGGGCTAGTTTTCCATTTCTCAGTCGCTGGGATCTTCGGAAGCAGGGTTTATGGGCACCAGGGGGTCACACACGGGCGGGGAGGCACTCCTTGGTGCTTTCTGTGGTTATCAGATTGTTGCCAGGAGGGCCCTCGGGCACTTCCTGAGGGCTGGTGCTGTATAACTCACCACCACCTTTTATCTCAACATTAGGGTCATGAAAGGAGAACTCGGTTTATGAGTGTGTGGCCTGGAATAGCTAGTTTGGAACTAATCAGTAGAAAGAGCGTCAGCAAGTTTATTATTACGTTGCGATTGCACAGACCAGTGTCCACTGAAGCTTCCTGTCTGCCTTGAACGGCACAAACAGGTTTAGAGGACAAGGTTGTTTCAGAGCATCACAGCAAAGTCACAGTGCCTAACTCCAGGGGAAGAAATAAAGCTCCCTGCCTCTGACCCTTGCACCCCAATACTATCTGATGCCTGCATATGACTCTCCCCCTTAACAACCCAGAAAAGACACCTCTGACTTCCTGCTAAAAGGACACACACATACACACACACAATTGCTTCTCTGAGAGTGACAATGGCTTGTGAGGAGCCGTGTCTTCTAGCAACCAGTAGCAATGTACCAACAAGGGAGAAAGTTCACTAGAGTTAGAAATGTCATCTGTGGTCTTGGAACAGCTTTTCTGGGCCAAACAAACTGATCCTTCTAGGGAAATAAGCAGTCTAGGTCTTTCAAACATGATATTCTAGCTAATTCACAATTCTGTTGTGTAACCAAAGGTCACACCTACCGGCAAATTAAATGTTTGTCACTAAGGAGATATCCGTCTAGCAAACAAAATACTGTGGGATCATGGTGCTCCCTCTTCCTGGAATGTCCTTGTGTGCTAAGACTACAAGGAGGCCATTTGGCCATACTCCCAAATCCAGCCTTTGACTAGTCACCTCCTGCCGCCTCAGATGCCCAACAGAGCTATGCTGGCAAAAAACACTGTCTATTACTCTGTTTATATAAGCCCCACTGCTGAGCTGTCTGGATCACCTCAGAGGCAAAAAAAAGACATAGACAAACCCAACAGAAACAGTGAGACCCAAGTCCTAGATCGAGAGATAAAGCTGCAACTGAGGCTTTCCTGAGTTTGGGGCAGCAGAAGAAACTCAAGCTTATCCTTGTCACCGAACGTCCCAATCCCCTTTCCCTACCTCATGGACTTCCACTCATCACCCACTGAACCCCCATTCAAACGCCTCTTCCTTTCTGAACTTTCCTTGACCACAGCCACATCCAAGAGAAATGAGTGGTTCCTTAATTTGTGATTCAGTAGCGATGGGTGTGTGTTTCTCTTTGATCACGTTCTTCAGTCTTATTGTGGTAATCTGTTTACATGGCCCTCTTCCCAGGCTCCAAGAGTAGACTCTGTTTTATTCCTTTTTATTTCCAGTGCCTGGCTGAGTGCCCAGCATTGGGAGGTATTCAGTGCATTGTTCTGAAGCCCTGTGTTTTGGCACTGGAATCAAGGCACCTGGTTGTACAGTTTGCGCACTGCACAAACGTGCCTGGGCATGGGGGTAAGTGCTGGTCTCAGGCTGCCAATTCCGAAGGGCGCCTTCCTCTCACCCAGAGGCACAAGTTGGCAGGGTTGCGTGAGCCTCGAGGGGGGCCTCCTCTGAATTTGCACCAAGATGCTGTATAGACTTGCACTTTTTGCTATTGGAAGACCTAACCAGCCACTTTAAGGATGGCAGAATGTGAAGAAATTCGAGCTTGAAAAGAATAGCTCCCCTTGTGAAAAGTTTCCACAACTCATTTCATTAAGCCTTCCAGTTACCTGATTTTGGAGAAAGTGTTAGTTTCTCAGTCACGTCCGACTCTTTGCGACCCCATGGACTCTACCCCACCAGGCTCCTCTGTCCGTGGAATTCTCTAAGCAAGAGGACTGGAGTGGGTAGGTATTCCCTTCTCTAGGGGACCTTCCCAACCCGGGGTTCGAACCTGCGTCTCTTGCACTGCAGGTGGATCCTTTACTGTCTGGACCACTAGGGAAGCCCAAAATGCATCATGCTTTTCAGTGTAGTGTATTTCTCTTCAATTACTGTTTTTCTAAACACACAAGTATACGGGTTTAGTCCCAAAAAAATGTTGTCTATTGATGTTCTTTTCCTGAGCCTTTAATACTGGCTATAGCTTACTATGGACTAGACACTAGAAATTTTAATAAAATTGGCCAGCGTCAAGCACCTCATTGGTGGCAAGTTTCTCATTTGGAAAAAAGGTGTCTATTATACATTTCAATCAGAAACAATAAGAGGAGAGATTTCCTGGGGGCCTTAAGACACTATAGGGGTCTATTCCACTGTAGGGGGTGGAGTTTGACCTGTGGTCAGATAACTAGGGGGCTTCCCAGGTGGTGCTGGTGGTGAAGAACCCACTTGCCAAGGCTGGAGACATAAGAGATGTGGCCGGGAGCCTGGCAGGCTACCATCCGTAGGGTCACAAAGAGAAGGACACAACTGAGAGACTTAGCAGAGCACAGCACAGGGAACTAGGGTCTCACATGCTGAGTGGTGCAACCAAAACAAAAAGGTAGAAAACAAACAAAACAATTAGAGGCAAAGTTGTCAGCTATGGTTTTTCCAGAAGTCGTGTATGGATGTGAGAGTTGGACTATAAAGAAAGCTTGGCGCCGAAGAATTGATGCTTTTGAACTGTGGTGTTGGAGAAGACTCTTGAGAGTCCTTTGGACTGAAAGGAGATCCAACCAGTCCATTCTAAAGGATATCAGCCCTGGGTGTTCATTGGAAGGACTGATTTTGAAGCTAAAGCTCCAATACTTTGGCCACCTGATGCAAAGAGCTGACTCATTTGAAAAGACCCTGATGCTGGGAAAGATTGAGGGCAGGAGGAGAAGGGGACGACAGAGGATGAGATGGTTGGATGGCATCATCAATTCAATGGAGATGGGTTTGGGTGGACTCCGGGAGTTGGTGATGGACAGGGAGGCCTGGCGTGCTGCTGTTCATGAGATCGCAAAGAGTCAGACACGACTGAGCAACTGAACTGACCTGTCACTGTGTTAGTGCAATTGTGGCTTTATCCATTACACTCTTCAGTTTCCACTGCAGCTGTGTACTGCCAAGTTTTCAGTGCAGAAGCTACTGGTTTGTTTGCTTCTCTCTCTGTTCTCACCCACCTACCACAAATAGACCATCAACCATTTTAGGGATAATAACTGCTGAATACTCCACAAAGTCATGTCTGCAAAGAAAGAAAATAGACAGTGGCCCTTCCACAAGTCACAGACAAGACCTGTCATAGTTGCCATGTGGTTAGGGTGGATTGTCTCTGTACAAAGTATTTTGTCAGAATTAAAGAACCAAACTTTGAAAATATCTTGCTTTTCAATATATTTAGGGATGATGCCAGGTTATCCCTAAGATAAAGGCATTCCAACGTGGGAGAGAAAAGAACGGAGTTTCAGTTTTGTACCAAAGACTGCCAATGCCTTCCTGAGCCACAGCCTCTGAATCAAGCGCCCTTGAAGGGTGAGGGGTGGGGGAAGGTGTCTCTGTGAACAATGCCCACGGAGTGTGCCGCAGAGGTAAATAGTTAGGAGCCCAAGAGCTTCTGATGTCCCTTCTTTCTCTTCAGGCCTCCACTCTCCATCTCCTCCTGTTTCTTCTCTTCCTCTCTTCTCTTTTGACACTTGCATTATGTTTTGCAACTACAACTTCCAGGATCAGTTCAATACAATTTATATTTAATGAGCATCTTTACCCATGTGTGGGATCTGGGCTGTTCTTAGTCGCTCAGGCGAGGGATCTAAATTCTTTTCCACTCCTACACATCTTCTTCCCAGGTGTTTCCTTGTCTGCTCCCACTCTACTAGATCGGGAGCACCTTGAGGAAAGGAAACAAGTCTCAGTCTTACTTGTTTTTACTGCCTGGATTTGTAGTAGAGTAAGTATTTGCTCGGGCTTCCCTGGTGGCTCAAAGGTAAAGAATATGCCTGCAATGTGGGAGACCCAGGTTGGATCCCTGGGTCGGGAAGATCCCCTGGAGGAGGGCATGACAACCCACTCTAAGTACTCTTGCCTGGAGAATCCCATGGACGGAGGAGACTGGCAGGCTGCAGTCCATAGGGTTGCACAGAGTCGGACACAACAGAAGCGACTAAGCGGCAACAAGTCGTTGCTCAATACCTGTTTTTAAAATGAAAGTTATTGAATGAATAGAGATAATAAGTGACAAGAAGCCTTCCACTCTGTGATATCTTATTTAAAATTTCTGAAACAAACATCAAAATATTCACATTTTCTAAATTAGGGTAGCATATATGAGTATACATTATCTTCATACTGTTTTTCATATTTGAAAATTTCTGTGATATTTAAAAACCAAGATGAGTAATGCAGGTGATAGCAGTATGATAGAAATGTCTTTCTTCAAGGATCTCATCACTTAATTAGGGAATTGTTCCAAGGGCACCTGATTGCAGAAGTCTGTGGGGCTGTACATTTTTAGGGGTTGACTGGCTTGCAGTTAAAAAAAAAAAAAAGCAAATAGGTCTAAACCTTGAAAAGCAGGAGTTGATACTACTTGTCCAGTTTGCAAGGTATCCTAGGAATCAGCAGATAAGCACTTTTGGTATTTTTTAATACACATCCATGCACATTCGTGACAATGAAACATGGTCAACAAGAACTGAATGGATTCTAACAGCATGGTGTTAACTATCTGTCTACCTGGGGGTTGGTGGAAAGCCTCTTGAGAACTGTGGCAAAATATGTTTCCTTTAGGGTCAGATCTCCTCTTTGTCTTCTCCATCCTGCACTCTTCCTGGCATATTGATCTGTATGGACCACATCAGTGGATGCTTATGACTCGGCCTTCTGGTTGGGTTCAGCTAGAAATCAGAGGAAAGGAAGAAGAAGGTCAGGTTGCTTCACCCTCCTGTTTCCTTCCTGTAAAGTTGCCTCCAGCTGGCAGTGTCCCTCGACTAAAGGTCATTGCTTCCCCCATAGAGAGTGGCGGTGATACATGACTCTGTGTCTGTCTCTCTCTGTCTCTCTCTTGGGTCTAGGAAACACCTCTTCTGCTTATCCCTGTGGGCCTGGGTATTACGGGCTCATTAAGAAGTGCCTTAAGCTTACCCACATACAGCTTTGAAAACAGTCCCTTTGAATATAAAACATCCCAATTTAGCCTCTTCGGAGTGGGCCATCTGTTTTCTTTTGGGATTCTGATTAATCAAGATTGAACCATAACAGCTAAGTTTTACCTCCTCACCAGTGGCTAGCACCCAGGTGTCTGTCCTTCACTTAGCAGATGCCGGGACAGAACGTCAGAGAATCCCCTTTAAATACTAAACTCCTGTCTGTAATCTGGTGTCCTCTGTTTTTTTCTAAATCTTTTCATCATCTTCTTTTCTGCCACAAAGTCATAGAAACTGAAATGTTAAATTACTAAGGAACACTTGAAAACATATTGTCAGCATGAAATAATTACAGTCCTCCTTTAATAAATTCTACCTTCTGATGACTTTTGATCAGCTTGTGATCCTCATATATTAGTACACTAGTATATACAAATATTTCATCATCAGAGGGGGAAATCTAAGCTTTCATTCTACCATGTAATGATGAAAAGGGAATGTGTGTGATTGAGTGTAATTTGAAATATTATGGAAAGCAACAATCAGTGGAAATGTAAATGTCTGGGATAATGTCCCTGGGCCTGGCCAGGGATGTCTGGTGAAACCCACAATTCTTCAAGGCCTTCACACATACTGGTCCCTCTGCATGAATACTCTGCCTGCCTCTCCCACTCTTCATCTGGCTAATTTCTATTTATCCTTCAGCAAACTGCTTTAATGTCACAACCTCAGATAAGTCTCTGATCCAAGTGTAAATTAATCCCCACCTCCTGTCAATTCTCTCTGATAGAACCCAGTTCTTTTCCTTTATCATAATTGTGTGTGTGTTAGTTTCTCAGTCGTGTCCGACTCTTTGGGACCCCATGGACTGTAGCCTGCCAGGCTCCTCTGTCCATGGGATTCTCCAGGCAAGAATACTGGCATGGGTTGCCATTTCCTTCTCCAGGGGATCTTCCTGACCTAGGAATCAAACCCAGGCCTCCTGCATTGCAGGCAGACTCTCTACCATCTGAGCTACCAGGGAAGCCCAGAGTTATCACAACATAAAGTATATATTTATATCTATGTTCATTGTCCAATGTCCATCTCACCCATGAGGACAGAAATTGGTTTTGTTTGGTTCCCCCACTACGTTTGAATTCTTTATCAGTATCAGGGGCCCAACCAATAGTTGTGAAATAAATGAATGCATTAAGTTCTTAGAAAGGAAGAGCCGCTGCATGTGTGAATTATAGTTCCATTTATAGTACTGTTATCAAAGGTGGATTATTTGTATTCCTTAAATTTAAGAGGATGTCCCTAGACAAATTAAAATAAATCTATTTATTTATCTACTCTAGATTTGTGTTTTATGAGTCATGTTTTGTTCCAAGAAGGCAAAAGCCTAGCCAAGAACTTGTCATAAACAGTCCTAAAAAACAAAAAAAAAGTCCTTTCTTAAAGTTATAATGAGATGTACTAGGGGATACCTGCTGTTTTTGCCTGCCCAACTTCCTTTGCCGTTCTTTGGGTTACAGAACCAAGGACCACCATGTGTGACCTCTCAGGGTTGTGCACTCCCCAACTCCAGGAGGTCCCATTCACATAACACTACATCATGAATTAGAGTTCTGAAAAGCTCTTCCTGTTGGAGAACACTTCTCATACATCGTATCATTCAGTCCGTGCGTGGGCTCCCTTGCCAAAGAGGTGGACACATGACCCAAACCAGTCGATCAAAAAACTATCTTCAGAAATCACTGCTATTTATTGTAGGACTATATATATAAATCGGGATTTCCGGTACTAAGAAGTACGGACGTCTCGAGCTGAGAGAGGTCCTTTTGCCATGTAATGACAAAAAAGCTGTCTGCGAGGGACGTCAACATACAGGAAGGCAGAGCAGAAAGAAGGAGAGCATGAAACAGATTTGTGATGATCAGAGCTGATCCCCAGCCCTGCCTAAACTACTCCTGGGCTTTTTGGTTATGTGATCTAGTTAAGTTCCCTCCCTTATTTAGTCAAGTTTGAGTTGAACCTCTGTTACTTACAACTCCAAGAGCATTGGTTAATACAGATACCAATCTCAACCTTGTTTTCTGCTTAACAGGAAACTAAATTTGCTTCTTGCGACACCAATGACATCATGTATCTGCCTACAGTCCTCCAATTGCTTCTCATGGTGCCCAGAAAAAAGCCAGCTGTCCACACGTCACGGCCAGTAGATCTCTACACGGTCTGACTTTACCTCCTCCCACGCTCCCTGCCTTTCGCTCACTGTGCATCAGGAATCCTGAGCTTGGTGATCCTTACAAGAGCCAAGCATGCTGCCACCAGAGGTTATTTGCACTTGACATTCCCTTGTCTGGTACATGCTTCTCCCAGTTTATCTGCTTGACTCTATTCTGTTCTCTGTTCACGTGTGAACTTCCCTCATCATCCCATCTTAAAACCCTCCTTTTCCTCTCTGTGTTCGTTTCCTAAGGGTTCCCTAGCAAAGCACCACAAATCGGATGTCTTGATTCAACAGCAATGTATTGTTTCACAATTCTGGAAGCTAGAAGTCTGAGATCAAGATGTTGGCAGAGTTGGTTTGTTCTGAAAGCTGTGAGGGACTACCTGTTCCATACCTTGCTCCTAGCTTCCAGTGGCTTGCTGGCAATCACTGGCATTCTTTGGCTTATAGAAGCACCATCCAAATCTCAGCCTTCATCTTCACATGACATTCACCTTGTGTGTATGTCTGTCACTATATCCTAATTTCCCCTTTTTGTAAGGACTCCAGTCAAATTGGATTAGGGCCTCCTCCAATGACCTTGGAGTCATCATTGACTTGATCATCTGCAAAGATTCTATTTTCAAATAAGGTCGCATTCACAGGTACTGAGAATTAGCATCTTTTTGAGAGGACACAATTCACCCCATAACACTCCTCTTAAGCTATCTTATTTTTCTTTATAGTAGGTACCTGACATTATAAACTATGCTTATACTGATTTAATGCCGTTCTCTGCTTCAACTAGGATGTAAGTCCCATGAGCATGTAGATGTAATATATCCACAGTTGGATTTTTTCCCCAGTTTTTAAAACAGTGCCTGGTATATAGGGGATAAGCAATCAAAATTTGTCAAATGAGTTAACACTACATAGGAAAATGGGCCCTCCTATTTTAAAATATAAAGTCTGAAACTTCTTTGTGCATAGTCCACTATTTGAAGAAACTAAATCTTCTCTGATGACTTTAATATGTGTATTAAAGAGTCTAAGACTTACTGGAGATCTAAAAAAAAAAAAACCTGTCACAAACTAACATACCATTCCTTTGAAAATAGAAGGGTGGGTAGAAACACTCTAAGGAAGAATGGAATTTGGGAGTGGTAGGTTGAGAGGGGACATGTGAGAAGGGGTAGAAGTTAAATAGGTTTATGAGTGGTCAATCTCTGGCAAAATCCTGCCGTAGTCATCGTTTTGTCTGACTTCATGATAAAAATATGCCAATGGCCTTCAATGAAGTTACATTGCTTTCATTATTAAAAAGTAATATTAATGTGAAAGCAAATTTTGCCTGCTGCAGATATTAGAAGTGCCCCCTCAGGTACAGCTCTGTCAAGTTGTATTATCATTATCTGTCTTTCAGCTGATGCCCCCATTGGAATGTGAGCTGAGATTAGGGTCTGTGTCTTTTTAACCCACAACCAGTCAAAAAACAAGTGTTTTTCAATGTATTTGCAGCACACACACACACACACACACACACAAAGAGTTAAGAGCCCTTACTTACATAAGGCTTTTTAGAAATCAATAAGAAGACAGGTGACCCAGTAGATCAAAGGAAGTGCAGATACCATATAAACATAACAAGTTGCTCAATCTTGCCAGTAGCCAGGGAAATGCAAATTAAAATCATAACAAAATTGAATTTTTGCCCATCTGCTTGGCAAAAGTTGAAAAGATTGATAACTTCCAGGCTGGTGAGGGTGTAGATAACCAGGCGCTCTCAAACTTCTGAGTGTGGGATCATATGTGGAACTGTGTGTACAGTTTCAGAATACACTGACCTTTTGACCTAAATAACCTACTTTTTAAGCTTCTCCCCTACAAAATAGGCTGTATTCAAAATAATACATATCAATAAGTCTCCAGAATTTCAATATAGGAAAAACATAGGTGTCTCATTTGGTTTTAAACAAATCAAGAATATATTTTTATACTTTTGAGTTTGTGGAGTAAAATTCCTGCTCTCAACAGAATAAATTATCAATTAAGCAGCAGAAGCAACATTTATCAAATGTCAACTGGAAGCAAATAATGTTGTTTGATTCCCTAATTATGTTTAGTCACGAATATTTAAGAAAGTCACTCTTAGCTTCTACCAGTCTAAACCACCCTAAACCAGTCTCTGAGGGAAGTAAACCCTAGCCTCAAAGGTGAGCTTAGAAAGTGAGAAGTCAAATGGGCAGGCACCCTGGGCAGTAAAATCAGCTTTTGCTCTCAAATTTCACCCTGTCCTCTTACCACCCCTAGTTGTTTCTGTTTACAATTAAAAAGGGGAAAGTGCTGCTTAGAGCAAGAATTGCCACAACCATTTTCTCATACTCAGGGAGTGGCTTAATATGTGTATTTATAACTTATCCAGAGAAAATGCCAGGCAGCCCTCTTTAATAGAAGAGGTGACTCCTCCCACTGAGAAAGAAAAGGTATTTTTATCACACAGAAGCGCTCTGCATAAGGAAGTGAGAAGAACCTCGACTTTTCCTAGGGATAGGGAGGGAAAATCAAGGAAGATGTGAGGGGTTTGGGAGGGAAAGCAAAGGCTCCCCTATAAGGGGGATGGAATTGAGTCTAGCAGGATGCTGGAGGCCAGCCAGTGCTCCCATAATGCGATAATGTGCTCTCCCCAGACCTGCCCCGGCCACTCCAGGCTTTGGAGTGAGGTCTGGCTCTTTCCAGGACAGCCCTCAGCAGTGACTGAGGCAGGCGGTGGCCAGGGCCCAGCTATTTCCACCAGAGGACCCCTGTACCGACCAGGCAGAGCGCCCCTCATTTAGACAAAGCCTTTGTGAAAATGAAGCCTGGGTCAGATGGCTTCCCTCCCATTTGTCTTCTCAGCTCTTACTCCCCAGAAACCCTTCCCCACTTCCCTCGGTCAGCACCTGCTCCCCAGAGAGCTGACCAGCACAACCAGGGACCCCTCGTTTACCCTTGCCAAAATTTCTACACCAGTGGGATTTGTCTTTAGACTCTGAAACAAACCATTTCTCGTTTTAATTTCAAGTTCAGGAATTAAAACCAAATAATTGCCAGTTTGTTCTGTGCCCCACAGTCACTGCTTAACTTCAGAGGACTACTGGCCTTGTCTCTGAACAATCGCACTTTTCCTCAAGAACGTATTCCTTTCCTTTTTTGTTGTTAAAGAGAAATGAGAGAAACTCTAGGGGAGAGAAGACCTGCAAATGGTAATACAAAAACTTGTAACTTTTATGAGCAATGGAATCCTAATTTCAGAATAAAAAGAAGACCTCCTAGTTTATTCTAAATAAAGCCCCTAACTTCGCATCAGAGGGTTGGTCCATAGAGCACTTGAAAGTTGCAATCTAGATATCCAGTTACAAAAGCAAATAAGTAAACAACAAAAAACAGCTTTGCAACCATCTTAGTAAAAACAGTTAACATTTCAAGTAATTATAACTTGTGTTTGTATTATTCCGAATGACTATAATACTAGGTGGTAACTCCCATCTAGATAAACTAGCACTTATGTTATTGAAGTAGATGATAAAGTTCAGTGTTTGGGATCTCATGGTTTTATTCAACTGGATGTATTTTTCTTTTCATTGTTTCCAACTCACCAATTGTATTTGTTGAAAGGACAGTTCCATTTTCAGAAAAAATCACACACGAGGCCACTTGACATTTTGAGTCTATGTGCTGAGGAAATTGTGAGGCAATCATGAATTCAGTGCAGTGTATTTATTGGAAGAGGGGCATTCTGGGTTTTGTTAAGAAGATCAAACAAGCTCAAAAATGTGTAACTTAAAAGAAACAACAAATAGTTGTTACTTGTTTAATAACCTTTTAAATCTATCAGCAAGGAGGCTGACATTTGAAATGGCTTCTCTGAGTATTTATTAAGGGAATATATTTGTCGATTCCCTTTATTCTCTAAATGCTCTTTTCTCCACACTCTTTTGCCATCTCTGCTGAAATTGTCTCTTTCTTATTTTTAAAAAGCAGAAGCTCACCTTCAGCCCCAGTCTGCTTCACCTTCATTAATCCACTTTGTGCCTGGGCTGGCCTGGAGCAAATGGGGTTACGATGAGATTTCTCAGCCTCTTAGGAAGACCGCGGTCCCTACACCTTTCAGTTGCTGCTTTGAGGGTCTGCTGCACTGCCCACCATCTCCCTTCCAGTGACCCACTGACCCGGTAGGTCCTGGGCGAGGCGGCTGCTGACCTAAGTCCACCTGTATCTGATTTCTGTTGACACCATAGAACAGCCCACTGGTCTAACAAAAGAGTGGTTCAGCTACAAATTACTTGCAGACGGTCAGGTTATCTTTTCTGGGCTGCTAAAATTGAGACAGCATTTTTTAAGTCAAAGGCAATCACTTGACTGAATATTTACTTATATACATATATATGTATATTATATGTTCAACGACAGTGGTGGTGTCTATTCAGGATCATGGAGTACAGGATATTCCCACATCTATAAACATATGTGCATAAATGTTAGTGTTGCCCATATCATGAATGGAAAATTGTTTTCCTGTTTAAGTCTTAAATAGTTTAAATAGGAATTACTCAATAATATTTATTGCTATTTTTAGTAATAGCTCAAAATAAGTAGTTTCTTTGTAAAGAGTTTGTGATCTAAACAAGACATGTCAAGCCAACACCTAAAAAAGTCAGCTCAGAAAAAACTAGGCTTCCACATTTGGGGGAGAAACTAGTCTTAGAAATTGCCCTTTGTTGCATTTCCCCAAGCTAGGATTGTTTAAAGTTTTTCTTTACACCACTGAATAAGTGGATAAGGCTTACTCATCGTCATCTTTAATTCATGGTGTATTACTAAATAATAATGGGAGCGAGAGAAGGAGGAGGAGGAAAGGACACAGAACTGGAAGGCTATCTGGCTCAGGCTCCATGTTTACGAAAGGCCTGGAGCTTGGGCTTTTGACTCACCCCCAAAGGAGGTTACACAAAAATATTCTGATAGAGTGGTTGAAAGAAGACACCCTCGATCCAAATTCAAAATTGAGATCCCTGACTAAACTATATCACCTTTTGTGTTAAAAGTTAAATCTTTTAAATATCTTCTGACTAGCAGATATCATAATTTCTTTTGTGTTAAAAGCATCAATTGTTAAAATGTGGACATTTAAAACACCACCAATTTTTATTAGGGAAAAACAGTTTGTGAATTCCCTGGCAGTCCAGTGGTTAGGACTCCATGCTTTCACTGCAGAGGGCATGGGTTTGATCCCTGGTCATGAAACTAAAATCTCACAAGCTGTGCAGTATAGCCAGAAAAAAAAAAAAGTTTAATATTCTGGGGACCTCAAAAAATAATGGAAGCCGCCAGGATCTCCCTCAGCTTTTGAGAAGCTCTGAAATTATTTGGTTAGAATGCAAATATTTCCATGATGTAACAGGAACATTTTTAGGTAACCCTAAGATACTATGACTAAGAAATCTGGAAATAAGAAAATTGTAGTAAAGAATGAGTTGTATGCATCAAATGAAGATTCAATACATACCTTTTTGTTTTTCCTCCATGCTAAATTCTATGGGCTTCCACGAGTCTTACTATTACAACCAATTTAATGCATATTTAAAATATTCAATATTTGCATCTTTAAAACAGGCAAAGAGTCGGACACGACTGAGCAACTGAACTGAACTGAACTGAAAGCAGGCATTCTCAATTTGAAGTCACTAACTTTGTCTTGGGAATCTTAGAGAAGCAGCATGTGTGAGAAGTTGTGAATGTTCAACCAGAGTAAACTGTATGATGAAAAATGTTCTTGAATCCTGAGGCTTGGAGCACTAACATAAAACCGGATATGTAAGATTCTTTCAAAGACTAGTCTTACAGAGATGCCTTAAAGGAGAAAGGCGTGACAAAACAATAGGAAAGTCAACGCTTCTGGGTTAGAAGGGAAGGGTAATTCTGGGTAGCAGGTCAACAGAGGTCATTTGAATTATAAACATCTTGAAAGGGAACTTCTCCGTCTTGTCTGCCCAGTTCCCACAACTGCTGGGGAAGCATTCATAGTTATTTCAGCAAATCCAGTACAGAGTGTGGGGAACAACCATTTCGGGACAGAAATACGATGCCAACTGTCTAGTTGGGTGGGGGAAATTATATCTTTGAGACCAATAGGAGTTGGTCTAGAGACATTTAGAGAAGATACAGAGGGCACCAAGGAATGTTCCAGTCTGAATTCCATCTCTGCTACAGGGTCAGTGTATTCCTAATGGTCTTAACTCTAGTGCTCAAGGTGAAAACACAATACAAGGATGAAGGGTCATGTCCACCCCGGGGAGTCCGGAGTCCTAAATGCTAAGATAGAATCTACTGAGAAACGAGAGCACAAGTTGTAACCCTGTAGAATTACACAAAATGCAGGTGGAAGTAAGAGTTTAAAAATCCGCAGTGAGAGTCCAGGAAAAAGAATAACACACACAGATAACTTAGGGCTTGGTTTATGGTGACAAGGAGCAACTTCAAAGGCAAACCCTGTGAATGGTCCCTGGTGTTTTTGGATCTCTGTGTCACATCTCAGTATATGATGTGAAGGTGAAGGGCCCTTTCAGGGCGGATATATGCTCTATACATATGATCTCAAGTATTACTCTTAGCAGCACTGTGAGTTGGGGATTTTTATTCCCATTTTACAAATAATGAAACAATCTCAAAGAAGGATCTCAAATCATTTACCCAAGATCAAGTGGGAAAGTTGGATTTCAGGTCCATACTCTTTCTTCAGTATCATTCTGTGTCTTTCTTGCTGGTACTTTAACTACTGCTTGCAAATTAACCAGACTTTTCCTCTCTTTAAGGGGAATCACCCAAGATTGAAATATGAAATCGTCTTTGACCCTTCCAGTCAATTATTTCACCAATATTTATTGAGTACCTACTACAAGCTAGGCATCAACATAAAGAACAAGTGAAATACAATGCCTGCTGTCAGAAAGTATAGTTCATATGTGAACTCGGTTACTAAAGTTTGTTGAGCTTATTTATCATAATCTATCCCCATCTTTCTTTTCTGAGTGTCTCCCCTGTTCAGGCCCTTACTCCCTGCTGCTTGGACAATAGACTTAAAACTGATCTCTGTCTGTTACAGCTAGGGTAAAAGGAGAACTACTCACAGAGTTGTGGGCACAGTAAAAAAAATTTTTAAGTAGTGCAGAGACATTCAGAAACTAGCAACAATGGGAAGCGATGACCACACCTAGGGCCAGCTTGTTCCAGAGCTGCCATCCCTTAGGAGCTATGGTCAGCTCCTAAGTCAGGAGGCAGGCAGCCTGATGCCTCTCTTCTCTTTCTCTCTAATCTGCTGGTACAGCCCTCTGTTCAGACTCAGAAGCCAGCCAGCCCCAAGTCTGAAATCTGTACAGGTCACCCTCCCTGTGCAGAATGAACCAACTAGCAGCAAATGGAGAATAACCAGTTCTCTATTCGTCCACTCAACAAATATGTACTGGATGTGTGGTCCATGATAGGCACGGTGGCTGCAATAGTGAGCAGAATGGATCTTTCCTCCATGGAGGTTATACTTGGGTGGAGGCCACTGAGAAAAAATCAAACAAAACACAAATGAGCCTCACTCACATGGAAGAAGAGCTGCAAAGAAAAGGAACCCAGTTAGATAAGAGAATATAGTGGAGGACACTCAGTCAACTTTGAGAGCCAGGAAAGCTTCCTCAAGAAAGGGACAGTATCTGAAAGACAAAGGAGATTAGAGAGGAGAGTAAGAACTGGAGAGCACATTTAAGCAGAAGACACTGTGGGCAAAGTGCCCTCCCTGCTCATGGTGGGAGGGAGCAAGGCTCATCCAGGGAGCCAAGAGACATGCAGTGGAGGACAGGACTGGTGGAAGGACAGGAGCCAGGAGCAGGCCCAGGGCTCAACGGGAAAGGCTTTATGCACCAGGGTAAGGATTTTGGTTTATATCTTAACAGCAAGTGGGAAACCAACAGAGTTTTCATGCCGGGAGGGAATGAGGATAGGGGTGGACCCAAGTCAGATGTCAGAACTATTTGGGAAGTTAATTCTGGGTACGGTATGGAGGCTGAATGGAAGCGGTGGAGACCAGCTTGAGGCTGTTATGGAAGTCCAGGTGAGAGAGTGAGTTCATGACCTGTGATGGCGGCAGTGGAGATGAAGGGCAGGGAAGATCTTAAGGAGTGAGTCATGCACCATAACAGGCCTCACCGGGGCCCTGGGCATGGGGGTGAGGGACGTGAAGTGCCAGGATGACTCCTAGGACTTGGACAAATGATTGAGGTATTCATTGAGCTAGGGACCCATGGTAGGCCAGATTTGGAAATTGTTATCAGTTGAACTGTGTGCCCTCAAAACAGATAGGCTAAAGTCCTAACCCCAGTACCTCTGAATGTAGGTCTCAGGGTGAGGACTTTAGTCTCTCTATTAGGTTAAAGAATGTGACCTTATTTGTTTACAGAGTTAAAATGAGGTCATTAGGGCGGGCCTTAATCCAAAGTGACTCGATGTTCTTTTAAAAAGGGGAAAGAATTCCCTGGCAGTCCAGTGGTTAGGACTTTGCACTCTTACTGCTGAAGGCCTAGATGCAACCCCTGGTCAGGGAACTGAGATCCTACAAGCCACACAGCGCAGCTTAAAAAAAAGGCAGAGAATTTGGACACACAGATGTGCAGAGGGAAGATCACGTGAAAGCACAGGACGAACACCACTGATAAGCCAAGGAATGCCTGAAGTTACCGGAAGCTGGGCCAGAGGCATGGAACAGATTATTTCTCATCACCCTTGGAGGGGACCAAGCCTGCCAACACCTTGATTTTGGACTTCTAGCCTCCAAAACTGTGAAACAATACATTTATGTTATTTAAACTACTCAATTTGTGGGACTTTGTTATAGTAGCCATAGCAAACTAATACAGGCATGAAAATCAGAAATTTGACCCTGAACAAACGGAGCTGAAGGGGCTATTTGAGAAGCAGTATAGCCAAATGATTGACAGCATGGATACGGTACAGAATCATCTGCTCTGGAGTGACCGAGCTTTGCTATTTACCAGCTGTGGGAGTGCACACAAGTTAATGTAAATCATTTAGCCTCAGTCTCCTCACCTGTAACTAGGAATATTACCTTTCTCATAGAGTTCTTATGAGGAGCGAATGAGCTAATTTAAAGAACTTAAAACAGCTCCTGTCACATAGTAGGCACTATAGAAGAGTTTATTTAAATGTATACAAATACATAAAGCATCTAAATATTGAATAGAGTTGGTTATAGGAGTCTGGAATTCCAAGAGAGTCCTGAGTTCTAAAATTGGGAGTCACGGACATGTAACTGAAATTGTAGAGGAAAACATGATGGCCTAGAAAGCGTGGGATGAAAGAGGATAGGGCTTCTGGCCAAGTCTTGACATCTCCAGCATTTAATGGCTGGATAGAGGAGGCTGAAGGCTTCCCTGGTGGCTCAGTAGTAAAGAATCCACCTAGCAATGCAGAAGATGAGGGTTTGATCCTTCACCTAGGAAGATCCCCTGAAGAAGGAAATGGCTACCCACGGCAATATTCTTGCCTGGGAAATTCCATGGACAGAGGAGCCTGGCTGGCTACAGTCCCTGGGGCAAAATAGTCAGACACAACTTAGAGACTGGCCAACAATAGTGGAGGAGGTTGAATCTTCAAAGGAGATAGAAAAATGGCTAAAGAAAACCATAGTGCGAGGCCATCTCACACCTACTAGGAGGGCTGTCAAGCTGACTGGTGTCCCCCAGAGTTCATATGTTGAAGCCCTAACCCCAGTGTAACTATATTTGGAAATAAGGCCTTTTGTTGTTCAGTCGCTAAGTCGTGTCTGACTCTTGGCAACCTCATGGACTGCAGAACGCCAGGCTCCCCTGTCCTTCACCGTCTCCCAGAGTTTGCTCTGATTCATGTCCACTGAGTCAGTGATGCTCTCTAACCATCTCATCTCCGCTGCCCCTTCTGCTCCCACCTTCAGTCTTTCCCAGCATCAGGGTCTTTTCCAGTGAGTCGGCTCTTCACATCAGGTGGCCAAAGTATTAGAGCTTCAGCATCAGTTCTTCTAATGAATATTCATGACTGATTGATTGGTTTGATCCCCTTGCAGTCCAAGGGACTCTCAAGAGTTTTCTCCAGCATCACAATTCAAAAGCATCAATTCTTTGGCTGTTAACCTTCTTTATGGTCCCACTCTCATATCCATATATGACTACTGGAGAAACCATAGCTTTGACCTTTGTTGGCAAAATGATGTCTCTGCTTTTTAATACGCCGTCTAGGTCTGTCATAGCTTTTCTTCCAAGAAGCAAGTGTCTTTTATTTTCAGACCTTTGTTGGCAAAATGATGTCTCTGCTTTTTAATACGCCGTCTAGGTCTGTCATAGCTTTTCTTCCAAGAAGCAAGTGTCTTTTATTTTCATGGCTGTAGTCACAGTCTGCAGTGATTTTGGAGCCCAAGAAAATAAAATCTGTCACTGCTTCCAATTTTTCCCCTTCTGTTCTCCATGAAGTGATGGGACCAGATGCCAGGATCTTAGTTTTCTGAATGTTGAGTTTTAAGCCAGCTTTTCACTCTTCTCTTTCACCCTCATCAAGAAGCTCTTTGGTTCCTCTTCACCTTCTGCTATTAGATTGGTATCATCTGCTTATCTGAGGTAATTAAAGAGGTAATTGAAGTTAAATGAAGTAATAAGGGTGCAGTCCTAACTCAGTAGCCCTGAGGATGAGATGGTTGTTTGGCATCACCAACTCAATGGACATGGGTTTGGGTAAACTCTGGGAGTTGGTGATGAATAGGGAGGCCTGGTGAGCTGCAGTTCATGGGGTCGCAATGAGTTGGACACAACTGAGTGACTGAACTAAACTGAACTAATATTCTTATAAAGAAGAAAAGACACTAGACATGAGGTCTTTTAGGCCATGTAAGGACAGGGCAAGAAGGTACTCTCTGCAAACCAGAAAGAGAGGCCTAATCAGAAACTAACCCTGCTGGTATCTTGATCTTGGACTTCCAGCTTCCACAACTGTAAGAAAACAAATTTCTGTTAAGCCAACCAGTCTGTGGCATTCTGTTATGGCAGCTCAAGCAAATGAATATAATGACTATAATTTAAAGAATGGAAAATAATATGTGTTGGTGAGTTTGTGGAGAAATTGGAACCCTCATACTTTGCAGGTGAGATTGTAAAATGGTACAGCTACCATGGAGCTTTCTCAAAAAGCTAAAATAAAATTATCACATGACTCAGCAGTTTCACTCCTAGGTGTATATCCAGAAGAAATGCAAAGAAGGTCTCAGACAGCTACTTGCATGCCCCTGTTCCCTGGTGGACACAACACTAGTGGTCATCAACAGATGTGATATACCACACAATGGAATATTATTCACAATTTCATAAAAAGAAATAAATTTCTACTACATGCTACAACATGGATGAACCTTGAAAATGTCATGATAAGTGAAATAATCCAGACACAATGGACAAATACTGTACAATTACACTTATATAAAGTATCTAGAAAAGGCCAGTTCATAGAGACAGAAAGCAGCTTAGAAGTTACCAGGGACTAGGGAAGGGAGATATGGAAGTCATTGCTTAATGGTATACAGAATGGTAATACAGAATTTCTATTTTAAAAAATTATGGAAAGAGTTGGTGGTGATAGTTGTACAGCATCATAGATGTATTTATTACCACTGACTTGTACACTTAAAATAGCTAAAAACACAAATTTTACATACATTTTACTACAATAAAAAGATAACGGAGAAGTTTGAAGAAAGAAAGAGCGTGGCATTGTGGAGGCAAAGAAAATAAAGTCTGCAGTAGGATGAAGCAGTGAAGCATGATAAAGGTGAAAAACTGAACTGATTTCACTTGGCAAGAACTACTCAATGAAAGATGGCAGGAGAAGTCAGGTGCCGTGGGTTGAGGAATAAGTGAAAGAGGAGAAAATAAGTGAAAGAGTATGCAGATAAGTCCTTCAGAAAGCTTGGTAGTAAAGAGGAATAAGATAAGGTAGTGGCTGGAGGGGGCTAAAGAACTGGGACTTGTCCTTTGTAAGAGGAGAGAGTTGGATATGTTTGATGTTCATGGGAAAGAGTTTAAAAAGAGTAGTTGCATAAGAATGAAGGGATCAGCTAGGGGTAAGGTGCTTAAGGTGCTTGAGGTGGGTAGATCTGATAGACAGAGTGTCTGAAGAATGATGAACATAGGTTCATAACTCTGAGGTGGGGCAGCAGAGATCAAAGCCTGGGTGCAGGGGTTAGCTTGGGACAGCAAGAGAAATGCACTGCTAAAGCCAGATGAAGAGACGAGAGATGAGGGAGGTGGGAAGCTGAAAAGATTCAGTTCTCTGGAGTGAAAGGTGAGATCCACTAGCTGGATGTAGCAGAGGATTAGAAAGGAGGATAAAGGTTTAAGATAATAGAAGAGAGTTGAGATCAACATGTAAGAAAATGAACAGAAAAGCAAAGGTGAGCTGTCTGGCCATGCAGAGGGCTCTTTGAAAGTTGGCCACCTTGAATGTATCTTGCACCAGTTTGCCCTGAAGCACTGCTCAGCTCCTGGAGTCAGATATGGGGAAAGCACAGAAGGAAGGGCTTGTCCTGGGTTAGAGTTTTCCCAGGTGTTATGGAATTGGAGCTGCAGGAGAGTTTAAAGCTGAAGAGGCAGAGGCCACGGGGAGGTTCCTGGGGGGCTCAGGGCTCTGGGGGTGGAGGAGACAAGGCAGGCAGGGGTCAACGAGTGGGATACAGAGAGCGGTGTTGTGTGCCCCCCATGCTTGGCAGGGGAGCATTGTCAAAGTATGATTCCTAACTCATTACTCCCTCTGAACCCACCAACTTAAGTATAGACTGATGTTGCATTAAAGCCCTTCCCCAAAGGGTGTAAGGTCACCACTTTAGACATATCTCCAAAACCTTCTCCATTATCTTCAACCCTTCTGTACTTCTGGGTATACCTACCCAGTTGAGTGAGTTTTTGAGTGAAAGTTGCTCAGTCATATCCGACTCTTTGCAACCATGGACTATACAGTCCATGGAATTCTCCAAGCCAGAACACTGGAGTGGGTAGCCTTTCCCTTCTCCAGGGGATCTTCCCAACCCAGGGATCGAACCCAGGTCTCCCACATTTCAGGCGGATTCTTTACCAGCTGAGCCACCAGGGGTACCTACCCAGTGCTGATCCAAATTGGACCATAAGTATCTCCAGCGCTTTCTCACTTCTATGGCTTTATTTACTTATTTTGCTCCCCCAGCAATGCCCTCTCCATGACATAAATCCCTCCTTTATCAGTGTTTTTATGGTGTTAAACACTCGTCTCTATGAAGCACATTTGGTTGTAGTTTTTTGTTAACATTTGTTGAGGTTATCTGTTGTCTTCATCTTCTCAACATCTCTTCCTCCCTGGCCTCTCCCTCCCTTTGGTAGCAAGTTTACCCTGCAGTTGATCTAGTGTAGCTCTCAAATGTGGCACCAGGATCTCTGGCTATAATTATAGGCACATGACCCAAACCAGGTCCGTCAGCATCTCTTTGCAGGATCCTCTCTGTGGAAGGTAAAGAGATCTCTCTTTCTTTAGGTCTACTAGCTGAGATGATGCAAGCCAGAAGTCATCTGTGACCAGTTTGCACACCATGGTTTCTAACCATTACCACATAGAGGAAGCTCAGCTGTAATGGGGAAAAAAGAGGAGGCCCAAACAGAGATTACGTTCTTGGATTTCTGAGACCCACTTATGCCTGATGCCCTTCTGGGCCTCACAGTTGTACATGCTATTCAAGTGCCTCTTCTGTTTAAGGTGGCATGAGCTGGTTTTGTTTACTTGCCCCTAACCAGGTCTTGAGAAATACATATCATCTGTGGTAGACGCTAGGTTGTCAACTAGATACAGAGACTGTATCCCAGCTCCTGCCATAAAGAATACTCAATAACATGAAATAAATGTTAAAACCCTAAGAATCACTCCAGGTGCAATTTAAATTTCATTTGCTTCCATAAAATTTTACTGAGCCCCCTAATCAATTGTGATCACTCTCATAACACCCAGTGGCACTTTATAGATTCTGCTGCATATTTTTGTTGTGTTCTTGGTCATCTGTCCCTCTCAGAGAACAAGTGAGTTGGAGGCAGGATTTAAGTCTGTGTGGTAACTTAATAAAAGTTAACTGTTCAAAATTGAACTCCTGTGTGCCAGCTGTCGTGCAGAGAGAAAAAAGAAAGATAGACGAGGCTCACTTTCTGCCCTGAGATGCTCGTGGCACATGTTCAGTTAATGCTGTGAATTGCCTTGGCCTAAGTAGAAAATGAATAAAGAAAGAAAGTAACATATATTCCTTAAGGAGAAACAAAGCTCTAGACTGAGAGCAGAAGATATTTTTATCAGGAAGCGTCAAAAGAATGCGGAACAAGCTCGGAAACATTTTATAAATAGATCAGGAACCAAATACCCTGGAAATATAAAACTGTTCATAAATAAAGGCCAACACAACATTTCCCTGGACATAATTTAGCAACTGCAGGAGGCACTAAATCCTCTTTTCATCATGTCCAAATTTCTTTCCAACTAAATAAGGGCAGGTTAAGCTGATCCTCTGTGTGTGTCTCACCCTGGATAGACACAATGGCTGTAAAATGCTCTGCTTCTCCAGAGAACAGTGGAGAACCCTGGTGGAAGCTGCATTGTTCCAACTATTCCAGCTCTTTAAGTTAAATATGGTAGCAGAACTTCATTCAACCCTGAGGTACCCTTAGTCCCCCAAACAGAGACTTGCAGTCTGCAGCTGTTCTAGGAATGAGGGTGGAATGGTGAACAACTCAAACCAAATCTTCCCTCTCAAGGTGTGATCATATCCAACTTCCTCACATTATTTCCTCTTCTGCCCTCTTTAGAGGTTTAAAAGTATAGCCCCCGACAGTCAAATGGAAGCAAAAGTTTAGGCAAGAATCCAGGACTCTTACTTAGTCTAATCTCTAAACAGCCTTGGGGGAATCAGGCAAAAGTCCTCTGGGCAAAGTCACCCGAAGTGATTATGTCACGTCAGTAGTTAGAGCATTGTTCGATGTCCTCACTTGCCTGAAAGCTTTCCTGTTGCAGTTAAGATGCGGAGGAAGCAGCTGGCTGGTTGCCTAATAGGATTCATCACAAAGTGGCATTTCCCCACTCCCCACCCCAGGAGTTGGTGATGGACAGGGAAGCCTGGCATGCTGCAGTCCATGTGGTCACAAAGAGTCGGACACGACCGAGAGAGTGAACTGAACTGAACAAAGGGGTATTACCAAAGCAAAGCACCAAAGGCTCAGGGCCTCAGCTTTTCTGGAGCAAAAACCCGATTAGACCTACTCTCTCAAGAGAGGTATGTTAGGGTTCTCCAGAGAAACAGAACCGATAAGATATATAGAAATACGTAAGAGGAGATTTATTACAAGAACTGGCTCACGTGGCTTTGGAAGATGAGAAGTCATACAGTCCACAAGCCAGAGGCCAAGGAAGGCTGAGAGCACAATTGTGTCTGAGTCCTTCGGCTTTTGAGGATGGGGGGAGGGGCTGATGGTAAGTCCCCATCTCTGTTGGAAAGCTCAAGAACCAATAGCCTCAGTATCCAAGGGCAGGGAAAGATCAATATCTCAGCTGAGAAAGCAGATTCACCCTTCCTTTGCCTTTTGATCTGTTCAGGCCCATAACATCAGTGAAGGCGATCTTCCTTACTCGGTCTGCTAATTCAAATGCTAATCTCTTTCAGAGATACCCTCACAGATATACTCAGAAATAATTATTCACCAGCTACCTGGGCATCCTTTAGCCCAGTGAAGCTGATACATAAAATTAGCCATCATAGTAAGGGTAGTCAAACTCTGAGAAACCGAGTTGCACTCCCCAAAACGTTTCCCAAAGGGTCAGAGATTGAACCGGTCTGAAATTTAGTCCTTCTTTCCTAATGAAATAAACACAGTAATTTATGCACAAAAAAGTAAATTTTTTTTTTCTATTTGGCTTATGAGAATAGGGGATTTGTATGTTACATGCTTTTCCATAGTTTGAATTTCTTAAATAGCCATGTTTTACTTTTATAACAAAACATGCATTTTTAAGTTGTTGCAGCAAATAATTCATCTGTGAGACCAATGTTTAGTTCTGTGAGGATAGAGACCATGTTTTGTTTTCCCTTGCCCCTGTACCTCCAGCAGACAGGCCAATACCTAAGACATTGTAGGTGCTGAATAAATAACCTTCTTGACTCCTGTCAATCTGGTCTTATTTAACAAGTGCTCACAGTCAAGTAGGACTTCCCTGGTGCCTCAGTGGGTGGAGAATCTGCCTACAATTCAGGAGACCCAGATTGGATCCTTGGGTCTGGAAGATCCCCTGGAGGAAGGCATGGCAATCTACTCCAGTGTTCTTGCCTGGAGAATCCCACCACCAGAGGAGCCTGATGGGCTACAGTCTATGAGATTGCAAAGAGTCCAACACAGCTGAAGCACCTGAGCACGCTCACACAGTCACGTAGATCAGGGAAAGCTGACTACTTTATAGACTATCAGAGTCTCTAGACACTAAATACTCCATAATTTCCCAGCTTACAGACAGTGCCCATTAGCGGCTTGTGAAATCAATGTAGTGAATCGTGACAAGCATTATAAAAAATAGAATAGAATCCAGTAGAAAAAAAAAAAACAGAGTACATATAATAGGGGTATTGTTTCATGAAATTTTGTTTCCTTTTTGCACACCCTGTGATGAAGTAAAACATGTTTCTTAACTTGGGGTTGTGGTCAAAAGCTTTGAGAGTCACTGTTCTAGTTTACCTTAGACACACACACCCTGCTGCCCAGCCATAACAAAGCACTGCCAGTTCCCCAGAAACATCAGGCTGTTTTCTACTCTGGAGGACTTGGCACTTATGTGCCCTCTACCTGCAATGGACTTGCCCTCGTCTGCTTGGGCCTCCTGGCTTACTTTAAAAAAAATTCATTTTGGGGGGGATATAGCTGATTAACAGTGTTGTGATAGTTTCAGGTGAATCCTGAAGGGGCTCAGCCATACATATCCACGCGTCCATTCTCCCCAGATTCCCCTCCCATCCAAGCTGCCACACAGTTTTGAGCAGAGTTCCAAGTCTGACACAGCAGGTCCTTGTTGGTTATCTGTTTTAAATATAGCAGGGTATGCCTGTCCATCACAAAGTCTGTGAGTCTCTTTCTCTTTTATAAGTTCATCTCCTGGCTTACTTTTCAAGATGCTGCTCAAGCTTCTTTCCATGAACCCCTCTGTTCCTCGTCTGAGCCGAGCCAGACTCCCTCCCTCCTGCCTGCTTCCCCCTGACACATCGCAGAGCTGTGCGTTGGGCAGTGATCCCTTCGCAGGCAGCCACCTCTTCTACTAGTGTGTGCTCCAGAAAGTGTGGACTTCGTGGTCTTCACCTTCACATTGCCGGAGCCTCACATGATGACTGTAACAGTCAGTATGTGGCTATCAGATAATTACAGGGAAAGGCCTTTGTGAGGGACAAGGCAGCTCCTTACGTAATGAAACAGAATCACACCCAAATTGGAGCATCCAGATTTTCAGTAATAAGTGAAAAAAGGCAAGATATAGCACAATATGCATAATAATGTATACTGCCCGTGTGTGTGTGTGTGTGTGTGTGTGTGTGTGTGTGACCACAGAAATAGCTTTGGAAAAATACAAAGGAAAGTGGTAACAATGGTCACCACCTGGGGACAGGCAGAGAAAGGAGACTTACATTTCACTACCTGTCTCTTGATTTTTGTGCTATGTGCATGGACTACAGAGCACTATAATTAACAAACAAATATTACTCCAGAGTATTCTTATAAGCAATGAATGTGAGAAAGCCAAGATTTATGGCTTCTAAATATTCCATAACTCATAAAGGTATAATTATTTTTCTTGACTGATATTTTTTTATTTTGACTGATATTTTTTTAAAAGCCTTTATTCTTCTGTGAAGCTGAAGGTAAACCTAGACCTTTTCTGATTTATAGCAAAAAGGAGAATTGGCATCTCCCCTAAGCTGGAGAGCTGTCTGGGTGTAAGAGGGAAACTGGGGTGGGCAGAGTTACAGTTTTTATGAAATAAGCAAACCTCCAATCTTTATGGAAAATGCAGATCCTACGAAGGCCTGACTAATGAACACTCAGCAGTTGCTGAAGAAGGCAATTGTAACAAAGGGTAATCTAAATCAATTTTGTAGCCTTTTGGAGAACAAGGTTCTTCCGCCAGTCCTCTGGCTGGGCCTTCCAAATTCTTCATCTCATTAAAATATTCTTTTATATAAGCCTAATTGCCAGAATTAAAAGAGCTGCTTATTACAGACTTGGGTTTCTATGGAAACAGTAAAATATACGCCAGTGTCTGAAGCATTGAGAAAAATTATATACGCTAATAATAGGTAGCCCTGTGAATCCTTTTAATAAGACAACTAATTAAAAGGCAGCTACTCTACTTGTTGTAACAAGAATGGCTGTGGAGATCTGCAAACTTTTTAAAACCCAGCAAAACATCCTCTGCTAAAGTCACTGAAATGATTCTGTGTCAAAATATATGTTCCAAGTTTTGGTGATAAGTCTGTTAGTAAAAGAAAAGATCATTTTCCCTTTTACAGTGTATGCTCAAAATCTGTCCCTTGCATTTTCTCTCTCTCTTTTTCTGTTCCTCTCTTTCTTTCTTTTTCTTCTTCTTCTTTTTTTTGCTGAAATCCTGGCAGGGGTGACCACAGCCCCAGTTGGGGCCTGCCCTGTGTCTGTGTGTCAAACACAGGAAAGCTGACTCCCTTCCACTGAATCGGCCACGCTCGTCTCCCCAGAGGATGAACCCTGAACAGTGTTCCATCTCAGACCAGGACCCTGGGATGGGCCTTATTTGTTCATGTTTTTGAACTTAAGTTCTTTTCTTGATTTATTGTATAGAAAATGGCATAATTCTCTGTATTAGTTAGCTAGGGCTGCCATAACCAAGTAAATGACTTAAAGAAGAAACACTAATTTTCTCACAATTCTGGAGGCAGGAAGTCCAAGATCGAGGTGTGGGCACAGTCGACTCCTTCTGAGGGCTCTCTCCTTGGCTGGCAGATGGCCAGCTTCTCTGTGTCTTCACGTGCTCTTCTCTCTGTGTCTGCCTGTGTGCAGAGCTCTTCTTCTTATAGGACACCAGTCATCCTGGGTCAGAGCCCACCCTAAAGCCCAGCCTAAATACCTCATTTTAAGTTTCTCTCTAAAGACTCTCTCCAAATACAGTTACATTTCTAGGTATTGGGGTTAGGATTTCAACATATGAATTGTGTGGGTGCACAGTTTGGTCCCTAACAGTAAGCGTGCTCACTGACAGCATGACTTTGATGCCCTTCCCATCAGATGGGGCTCTACCCAGTGTAACTGGTAGCCTTGTTCCCAGTTACAGGAAGAAGGGATTAGGACACAGAAGAAGGGATTAGGACATAGAGGGAGAATGCCGAGACAGCCGTCCGTAAGCCAAGGAGAGAAGCCTCAGAAGAAACCAGGCCCAGTCATACCTTGATCTCGGACTTCTAGCTTCCAGGATTGTGAGAGAATAAATTCCTGCTGATTAAGCCACTCGATCTGTGGTATTGTGGCAGCTTTAGCAGACGCACACACTGGAAGAGGCAGGAGGAAGTGGGGGCCACTACCTCTTCTGAAAACCTGCCACACCCCTGAGACCTTAAGCTCCCTGTGGCTTGGGATTCTGTTGCTCGTGTGCATCATCAGCATTCAACAACTATTGTTTGTTTTTAGGTCGTCTTTCAAGGCAAAAGAAGAAAGAGAAGCCAGACAAGGTGGTGAAAAATCAGGGAAATATGAGCAAACCAGAAGAACATTTATGTCGCGGAAGCCAGAGGACAAGAACGTCTTGGGAAGAGATTGTTGGAGATCTCAAGGAGGAGGGGCCTGAGAAGGAGCCACTGGCTGGCTCCAAGGACGAAAACAGTGTTGGCCAGGGAGAACTTTACGTTCTTACCATGTGTTTCTACTTCTCAAAATATTTCACCATAAGAATATATATTATATGCAAAAAAAATGTTTAACATATAGTAATCTTTAAAGAAAGAAAGTTAAAATCCTCTCTGGGCCTTCTACCCCTACCTTCTTCAAGTACTCACTGCTAGGAGTTTAGTTCAGGTTCTCAAACATTGCAAGGATTACAAAATGGCATGGACCCTGGGAGGGCAATTTGGCAAAGTAATAATAATAATAACCTAAGTTATATACCAATAAAGTTCTTTTAAAAAGTTACAGAAGTCTAAACCCTCCAGATGTACTCACACACATGCAAAATGACACTGTGTACAAGGATATTCACTGTAGCTTTATCTGTTATGGGAAAAATCTGGAATTAATCCAAGAGTCTTCCAATAAGGGATGATTAGATAAACTGTGCTAGAGTCACACAATGGAATCTCCATGCTGCTGTTTAAAAAAAAAAAAAAAACAGAATGAGGAAGCTCTCCTTGTAGTGATTTGGAAAGATTTCCAAGATAGATTAAGTGAAAAGAAAGGTATAGAGCAGCTGTGTGTTCCTTTTATGTGAGCAAGGAGGCAAAAGAAGACTACACTTATACATATATTTTTAATTTGCATATGCTTGCATGAAAACCCTCTGGAGGCATAAGAAAACAAATAGAATTGGTTATCTGGGGAGAAGAGTGTATATTCAAACTTAGGTGGGACTATCCTTGATTATTTTCTCATTTCACTGCACAGTATCCTTAGATCCTTATAGCAAATCTGAGGCCAGTGTTATTATAACAGTATCCCAGTTTCACAGATGAACATTAGACTAAGTGACTTACTTGCCCAATTATCAACTAATACAGCTGACAGACATGGAGCCTCATTAAAGCATAACTCTGCCTAACTCTAAAACCCACAGTGTAACATATTTTAGACTGTCCCCTGCATAAACATGGGCCCTCAGATTTATCATCTGAGGTCTTCAGCTTTACCATAACATGGGTCTTCAGACTTATCATCTAAAATGAATGGTCTCTAAGACAGGATAATCAAGTTACAGCCAAACATATTTTAAGGTGTTTATACACAATCAAGGGGCCAGAAATGGGGAGAGATTCTTTATTAAGTAGACTGGTTTTAAAGGCAGTTTGTGTTTATTTGTTCCTTTGTTGGCTTCTTAGCTTCTCCAATGTCTATTTTGGAATAAGCAAGTGGAGGAGGAGATGGAAAATGATCTACCTTTGTGGTCGTACAGTTTTCATAAGCAAGTAATTTTTTGTTGAGGCTTTTGACATTGAGGGTTTATGCTATTTAGTTCCTGAATACTTTGTCCAAGAAAGTGACTAGGGGTATAGGAAGGGAAATAAAAGATGAAGAAAGCTCCCTTCCTGGATAAGGCTTCTGCTATCACTGCTGCCAAGTCTCCTGGATTATCTGAGTATAAAGGGAAAAACCTGTAGTTCCTCCGTGTGTGAGAAGGCTCTGGCACTTCGTTAAGTTACACTGTGTGTTCGAGATCTTTCCTTAACTAATTGTATCTTTTTTGCCCTGTTAGGAGGAAATTTTCTGAAACTAGATTTATTTTCTAAATGGAAATATCCAGGCCTTGAATGTAGCAGCTCTTGCTCTGAGCAGTACAGATCCTAAAGTCCTTCAGTTACGTGGCCTTGGTTGTTTCCAATGTGTAAGACCTGAGTGGTCCTTCACGAGGTTCTAATCAGAGCTTTGGGAGTTCTAACGAGAAAAAGAGAGGGGAGTCTCAAGAAAACAAAGCAGGAAGTGGAAAATTCTCTCCTTGGATTACTTTCCCCCTTGATTTCAGCTGCAAGTGACACTAGTTTGCCAGGAGGCCAACTTGGACCAAACTCATGGGTCTTTTCCCAACTGGCAAAAGTGGAAAAATAGAATAGCTGCTTTTCCCCAAAGCTCGTGACTCTTGTCTCCATCACAATGACTCACAATGCCGAGACTGCCCAAAATTGTTGCCCTAACTCCAAACCACCTTGCGAGTGCCTTGCTCTCATCTTGCAGCGAACCTCCCAACTTGCCCCATAAGCCCTCAGTGCTCCCAGCATAACAGACCATACCTTATGATGCTTTTGTTCTGAGGTCCAACCCTCTCCTTGGCTCATCACAACTAATAGAAGATAAAGTGAATCTTAGCCATGACGCTGATAAAGTCTTTATAGAGTAAAACTTTCCTTCTCCAAAGTCTTGAGAAGAAACAAGAAGTATTACAATCTGTAACACTTGAAAGAGAATTAGCCTTCCTTTGGCAATGGAATAAGTACAATTCCCAAACCCCTAGTCACTGTCAGTATCAAAGCAAGAAACTGAATGTGTTGGCTGGTAAAATGGTTTATTGACTGAGTGAAGGTGCCTCATCGTTTTCATTCAGTGACCCTCAGTTCATTAGTGTCATCATTCATTCTTCATTATTTATTCATTTATTCACATTTATTGAGCCAGATATTCTGTTAGGCACGGGGATTACAAAGAGAGCAAGAAATAATGCCTGACCTCAAGGAGCATGCAGTCGAGCTGTTGTTCTCGCCTCTCATCTCTTTCAAGAATTTTAAACTGCTCCCTTCTATCTGACCTTCACACACAGAGCTGTAAGCAGCTCTGCCTCTGGTCTCTGTAAATGCCAATTATCTCTAGAGAACTCTTTTATTAAAAGTGTGCATGCATGCATGCAAGCATGCTAAGTCGCTTCAGTCGTGTCCAACTCTATGCGACCTCACAGACTGTAGCCTACCAGGCTTGTCTGTCCATGGGATTCTCCAGGCAAGAATACTGGAGTGGGTTGCCATGCCCTCCTCCAGGGGATCTTCCCTATTCAGGAATCGAACCCAGGTCTCCTGAGTCTTCTGCATTACAGGCGATTCTTTACCACCTGGGAAGCCTCTATTAATAGTATATCAGCTACTAACTTAAGGAAATAATGAAGTCTAAAAATAATTATCATTGTATAGTTTGAAACACTTTTCTTATCTATAAAACAACTCATTTGAGCCTCGCAACATATTTGGGTAGAAATTGTTTATTTTTTCTTCTTTTTTAACAATGGCTTTATTGAAATATAATTTACATATGATACAATTTATTATTTGAAGTGCACAATTCAATGGATTTTATATTCAGAGTTGTGAAAACAAAAATCACTGCAATCAATTTTGAATATTTTCATCACCCTAGAAAGAAACCCCATACCCATTAGCTAATACACTAACTTGCTTTCTGTCCTTGTAGATTTAGCTCTTCCATACATTTCACATGAATGGAATCATATAATACATGATCTTTCGTGTCTGGTTTCTTTCACCTAATAATTTTTTAATGGCTCATGCATATTATGGAATGTATCAGTACCTCGTTCCTTCTGTTACATGGATATTTCACATTTTATTTATCTATTCATCTTTAGATGGTATATTTCATTTTATAAGTGAAGAAACTAAAGCAAATAAATGGCTGGGTTGAGACCATCCAAAGCCAGGTCTCCTGGCTCCTGACCCAGTGCTCATTTTATTAAATCCATTGCTTTTCATAACTAAAAGGTACATGTTCATTTCTATTTTCAAAATGCCTTTATGTAAGAAATTCTAAAACAGGGAATGAAGCTAAGAAGTACAATAAAGCTTCTAGGACTGCCTCCTAGGAAATCTAGGAAGCCTCCTTGTTATTCGCTATTACAAATATTTCCACTCTGCATGGAAAAAAAAAGAATTTTGAGAGTGAAAAAGAAATCAGTAAGAAATGGTTCTTTCTGCTCAATGTTATGTGGCAGACTGGATGGGAGGGAATTTGGGAGAGAATGGATACTTATGAGCCGTGTGTGAGTACTAAATCGCTTCACTTGAGCCTGACTCTTTTGAGACCCTATGGACCATAGACCGCCAGGCTCCTCTGTGCATGGGATTCTCCAGGCAAGAATGCTGGAGTGGGTTGCCATGTCCTCCTCCAGGGGACCTTCCCCACCCAGGAATCGAACCCTCGTCTCTTACATCTCCAGCTTTGGCAGGCAGATTCTTAACCACTAGTGCCACCGGGGAAGCCTGGATACTTGTATATGCGTGGCTAAATCCCTTTGCTGTTCACCTGAAACTATCATGACATTGTTAATCAGCAATACTCTGATACAAAATAAAAAGTTTAAAACAAACAAAGAAAAAGCATGGTTCTTTGTAGAGCTTAGCCATCACCAACGCCCCTGTCCCTTCCTCTGAGCCTATGTCTCTGTTATCTGTTGTTGTCTGTGTACAAGTCATAGGTCATTAGAATGGGCCTGCAGGAGTCGAGAGAGGTCCTCATTAAAAAGGAGGACATCAGGGACTTCCCTGGTGGTCCAGTGGCTAAGAGTCTGCTCCCAATGACGGGAGCTGGCATTCGGGCCCTGGTTGGGGAACTAGATCCCACGTACAGCAACTAAAGATCCTGCATATTGCCATGAAGATTGAAGATCCCACATGCTGTAAGTAAGCTCAGCACAGCCAAATAAATAATAAATATTAAAAACAAAAAAAGAGTACATCAAAATCGACTATTCAGCTTCAGTTGCTAACACACTGGCTCCTGAATCCACAGGCCATATGCAAATATTATGAACGTCATCCTGATTACTCTCTAATAGTTTTATACACTTAGATGAGGCCTTCAGCAGCAGGATATTCTAATGGAAGCTATTATAATGAAACAAAAATTTTTTATGTACAGAGTTTTTTTTCAATTTTAAAAGAAAATCACTTTAGACAAAACTTTGAGCCTATAACAGAGCAAATCTGTCCAGCTGTAAACCAAATTCCAAGATTGGCCAACTATTTTCAGCAGCTGGCAAGAGTACCCTTAACGAGCTTTATGGACATCTCTTTTTCTTCACCCCATATGGTATAAAATAAAACCAACCTAGACTCCTTCATAAGCTTTATGTAGTCACTTGAGTCTCAGAAATGGTTCCTCTAACATGCAGCAATGTTTTGCCTGGTGATGAGTCCTCTGCAAATAGTTAACCAATGTTGTGCATTATAGAAACCAACGTATGTATAAACGAAACAATACTGGAAATACTAGGAAAACAATCTGAATGCATTAATCACAGCACTGTGAAGACACGTTCAGGCTGCTGTAACAGAATACCATAGACTTAGTGGTTTATAAATGATAGAAATTTATTTCTGACAGTTCTGGAGACTAGGAAATCCCAAATCAAGCTGCTGGCCAGTCAAGTGTCTGACGAGGATCCACCCTCATCAGGGTTTATAGACGGCCATCTTCCCACTGTGCCCTCAGATGGCAGAAGAGGGCAAGGGAGTTCTCCGAGGTCTCTTTCATAAGGCATTGATTCCATTCATGAGGGCTCCACTTTCATGACCTAATCACCTTCCAAAGGCCTCACCTCCAAATATCATCACATGAGAGGATTAGAATTTAGCATATGAATTTAAGGAGACAGGAACATTCAATCTATATCATATACTAAGGATAATAAAGGTGAATAAATTAACTCAGAAGATTCAAAACTCAATACCAGCCTAGAAAGTCGGGCTAAGCAAAGGAGGCTGATAAACAGGAAAAGCATTGTCTGACGTTATTATACAGAATACCAGTTTGAGGTTTCAACCTCAGTGAGCTTTTTGCAGTTCATCTCTCACTTCCTCTTTTGTCCCCAGCTTTCCTCTTTTCATTGGAGAGATTAGGGCTTCCTCTTCCAGAACCCCAGTTAGCTAACCAGCCTAAAACTGGGCAGATCTGCAAGCCAGGACTGTTGCAGTTGATAGTGGCTAAGGCTCCTCCTGTGAAAATGTGTATGCTGAGATCTAGTTGTAAACATTTTTTGATTCTAGTGTGTCTCCTAATGGAATGCTCTGTCTTGGCACGGCTAGGGACATACGGCATCCTACAGACCAGCACCTGTGGACAATGCACGTCCTTCGGCGGGGCGGGGGCGGGGAGCTCCAAGGGAAAGAACAGAAAGGTATGTGTGGGTGGGGTTTGGGGGGAGGCCTGTGTGTCTAAAATGAAAACTCTAGTCTTTTCCTCCTATTTGAAGGGAAAATCTCAGTTCAGTCTATTTCCTGTGTATTTTTTTCACTACTCACAGAGAACAACTTCTGATACTTCTGGGTACCAAATGTGTGTGGAGTTTTCCCCACAACAATGAGTAAGTCTCCAATACAAGCTGAGTGGCCTACAGTTTAACTCAGCTCTGATACCATCTACCCAGAGAGAGCGTCAGATCCCACAGGTTTAGGGCTCAGTTTTACAAGACTGCCCTCCCTTCCTCACCACACACAAACACACACACACACACACACACACACACACACACACACATTGTTAAAGACATGATAAAAGATACAAATGAACAGTCAAATGAGGAGATACCTAGGGCGAGGTCTGGGAGGGTTCTGCACACAGGAGCTTTCGTTCCTGTGGAGCTGGACTGTGTCACCCTCTCTGAAAGTTGTACTATTGAAATTTTATTGAGGTTTCATCATATACATGTGATGGGTCATTAACTACATTTTCAGCCCTTCCTCCTTCTTAGGAAAATGGGGGCCCAGGCTGAACATTCCAAGCTTCTAATCATGGCTTGTTCTTTCGGGTGACTGGCTCTCAAATTGGAACCACCCAGGAACCCACCTAGAGTTGCTCCATTAGAACAAAAGACGGTCCTGTCACTCAGGAAATTACCAATATTTCAGGAGCTCTGTGTCAGGAGCCAGGAGCAAAGACTATTGTATATTTTCTATTATCTCACAGTGTTCCACCATAATTTCTGAAAGGAACTGGAAGCAAGGCATCAAGGCATGCTGATTAAGTACTGGTAAGAACACACCTCCGATTTGGGAGGAGTGAGTGGCCAAGGGCACCTGTAAGGGTGCACGAACCAAGCGTGTGCGCCCAGTCACTTGCTCAGTCCAACTCTTTGCGACCCGGAAGCCTGTGGCCACCAACCTCCTCTATCCATGGAATTCTCCAGGCAAGAATACTGGAGTGGGTTGCCATTTCCTCCTCCAGGGGTTCCTCCCGACCCAGGGATCGAACCTGTGTCTCTTGCATCTTCTGCATTTGCAGGTGGATTTTTTACCACTGTGCCACCTGAGAAGCCCTTTGAATCAAGAATAATCAATAAAAGTTATCACAGTGGCTTAAAATGTTTAACTATATGTTCACAGATAAATATATATATATATATCTTATATACATGTATATAAATGCTATATACACACTATATATGTATGTATTTTAAGGGCTTCCCCAGGGGCTCAGTGGTAAAGAATCTGTCAGCAGTGCAGGACATGAAGGGGACATGGACTTGAGCATGGAGTTGGGAAGATCCCCTGGAGGAGGGCATGGCAACCCACTCCAATATTCTTACCTGGGAAATCCCCCAGACAAAGGAGGCTGGTGGGTTACAGTTCTCAGGGTCATAAAGACTTGGACACAACTGAAGCGACTGACCATGAGCACATATATTTCAGGAAACCGGATAGAATGATAAGCATTCAATCCTGAATAGTTATTATTTCTGGGTGTCAGAGAAGCAGTGCATTCGGGGAGAGACACACAAGGGAATTCAACTCTGGGAGTTTTATTTCTGAAACTGAGTGGTCGTCACACGGGAGTTATTGGCACCATCTGTTCACAGTGATGTCTATTTCTTTTAATTTCTTGGTTTTAATGACTACTAAACACTGATAGATATAACACACATTAACAAGAGCTCTGTTTAGTCCCCAGTTTGTTTCTTGTGCCTGGTTAGTCTTTTTTTAATTGTGGTAGAATATACATGACATAAAATTTACCATTTTAACCACATTGAAGTTGTTTTAACGGTACTGGCTCACATGTGATAGATGCGTAAGGAGTGGTGACAATATAACACAGAAACCAAGCTGGTTTATGTGCGATTGTTCCAGTATGCTGATATTTTGAAGTCATTGGAGCAGGCTTTCTCACAAAGAGAAAGCTCTCACCATATTTGAGCATCACGGGGGAAACTGGAAACCCCACAGAAGCGCCTTCCTTTAGTGGCTGCTTTAGCGGCTTAAGATCCTCTACGTTTTTTGCTCTTTTAATCTGTCTAGGGAAGTTAGGAGTACAGATGAGAAAGCGATGAAGACATTTTTCTTTAGTTTTAAATAAAGTAAATCAAGAAAGCTACCTCTAGATTATATTTTTCGTTTGGGGGAAAAGAGTCTCTTTGGAAGCAAATTTAGGACTCTGGTCTCTAAGGAGGAATCAGGCTACAAGGCTGCAAAGAAAGGCCTGGCATGTGGTTGACTGCAAATGTGAACGGAGAGTGAACTGTGCTAGGATATTTTTCTGAATGGTTATCATTTATATCAGGGCTCTACTTGCTAACTTCTGAAGATTTTGAGTGGCCTGTTCCTAGTTTTTCTGTTTTTCCCATAAGTATTTGTACTTTTCATGCATGATTTGGCTAGACATGAAATTTTTCAAAAATACAAAAGAATTGTTATTACGCTTTACACATACTTGTAAGTTCTAAATATTCAGTTAAAAAAATTAAGGTTGCAAAGGAGAAATAATTTAAGTTGGGGAATTATTTACAGTCAGCTTTTCATATCCATAGTTCTGAATCCACAGACTTAACAAGTCATGCAGTAAAAATATTTGAAAAAAAAAATTCCACAAAATTTCAAGTAGCAAAATTTGAATTTACCATGTCCTAGCATTTACATTGCATTGGTAATATAAGGAATCCAGAGGTGTTTAAAGTGTGCAGGATGATGTGTGTAGGTTGTATACAATCTGAGCATCCACAGATTTAGGTATCTGTAATGGAGTGTGTGTGTGTGTGTGTGTGTGTGTGTGTGCACCCGCTCGGGAGTAACAGGGTTCTGAACCAATCCCACACAGATACAAAGGACAACTGTATTTTTTCTCCTGTTTTCTGGGCTGATGTTAACCCAGGGGTTAAGAAAATCAAAATGACTTAATAAGGAAAACGTGTCAATATCACACAACATAAGCTTCCAAATACAGAGTATCATAAGCAGAGTGGCATAATGATGTCTTCAAGGACTAAATCACTTTTCATCTTCCTCATCTGCCATCCTCAACACCTTAGTTTTCATCCACAGCTTGTGCCCTCCTGGTCACAGGATGGCTGCCACAGCTCCAGACCTCACACTGTGATACAGCTTTGTTCAAAGGTAAAAAGAAGTTTTTGCTTTAGAGTCTTTTTCTTTAAGGAGGAAACTCTTTCCATAAGTCCGCCTGCAGATTTCCCTTTAGTTTCTTTTGGCCAGGGTTGAATCACATGGTTATCCCTTAGCTGCAGGAGAGTCTAGTAATGAATATCTGGCAATTTCAGCCTTTAGAGAGGGAGGCAGTTCTACCAGCAAGGAAAACACATTGGGAATGACTTGGGTAGGTAACCAGCAGTGTCAGGCAAGGCAGAAGGTAACCAGACAGGTCCGTCTGCAGACCTCTGCCCCATGATGTCAACTGAAGATTCTTCCAGCTCTTAAATTGCCTTCCATCACAAACACTGTAATATAGCCACACCCTCAAACTCACCCTGTACCTTCCTGCTTCCCATCTTTGTACACAGTTCCCTCAGCCTGGGATTCTGTCTCCTTCCACATCTGTGTTTAGTCATAGAGTCCACTCTTGAAAATGTCATTCAAACACTACTGTGTCAGTAGAGACAATAAGTGGTCAAACTTCACGACTCTTCCTTCAATCTGCTATAGCTAGGGAACTCCTCATGGGGTCTAGTACAGGATCTGCAAAACCTCAAGTCTGGTGAGTGAACCCGCTTTGTCCTCTGGGCTGCAGAAGGAAGTGTGATAGAAAACATTTCTCTTCACTTGGTGGTGGTGGTGGGGTGGGGGGCAGGGGGGTGGGATTTGGAAGAAGTGATACTACACAAAAGAGCTACCCCAAAGGTTAATGTTATCTTTATTCTGTTTCTTACCCAAGTCATGTAAGAAATTTACCAAAAGTCATTGTTTTCCTCTCCCCAGTTGTTTGAATGACTGCTTTAACCCTTTCAAATTCTTTAACTTGTAAGCACTGATCTTTATGGATTTTTAAACAGCTTCTCAAAATTACTGGAAGTTAATAATTGTTGAAACTGTGTGAAAGGTACATGGGAGAATTTATTACACTATTCTATTTTTGTCTATGTTTAGAATTTCCTTAAATAAAATATGAATTGTTCTCCATGTTCAGAATCTTTGAAGCCAAAGGCTATGAATTTAAGAAAACTATAGTAAACATTCAAGTGGGATGTTCAGTTCAGTTCAGTTCAGTTGCTCAGTCATGTCAGACTCTTTGCGACCCCATGAATCATGGGAAATTAACTTCCACTCAGTTTAAAATCTGCAGGCCCTGTGGCAGGGTTTTCTTCTTTGCTTCTCCAGACTCAACGAAGCTCTAGTCTTCCATTTACTTTGGACAAAAGAGTGCCACTGTAGTGTGTGAATTTATCCTAGCTCATCATAAAGTTATTTCTTTTTTTAACTGACCGGGGATCAAACCTGCCCCCCAACCCCCACCCCATCCGTGGAAGTGCCGAGTCCCAATCACTGGACCACCGGGGAAGTCCTAAAGTTCATTTCTGATAAGCACTTGTTTTCTTTCAATTAAATAATTCCTTGGCCATTTGGGCTTTTGTCAAGTGGGATCCACATTTGCTCAAATAAGCCAGAAAACATTCATTTTTAAAAACTGATTCAACTGACACCCAAATTTGGCAACAACAGTTAACACAATTTTTTTAGTTGAGATCACAACTGCTCAAGTGATCTAAGTGAAACGTCTTTTCAGTTAATAAACAGGGACTGCAGAGGCTGCATCTTATCACATTCTTTTGTACCAGATATACACAGTAGAGCTTCCCCCCTTGTTTCCTCTCTGAAAAATTCTGTCTGTTCCCCATGACTTAGGTTAAATTCTGCCTCCACTGTAAAACCTTCAAGTTTGAGGCTGCTGTTATAAAAAAAACTTTTTATTACAAACTTTTTAGTTCATTCTAGCTAGTATTGAACCCTGATTATATGGAGGCAAATGGGTTGAAAAGCAGTTATCTGCCCACTCACCAAATTCATTTGGGAGGCATGTTAAAAATAAATTCCCTAGTCCCTTCCCTAGAGATCAGTCCTATTTTGCTAGCTCCATGGTGAGCCCTGAATCTGCGCTTTAATAGGGTCTTCCCTGGTGGCTCAGAAGGTAAAGAATCTGCCTGCAATGCAGGAGATAGAAGTTCAATCCCTGAGTCGGAAAGATCCCCTGGAGAAGGTAATGGCTACCCACTTGTCATTCTTGCCTGGAGAATCCCATGGATGAAGCGCCCTGATGGACTACAGTCCATGAGGTTGCGAAGAGCTGTACAGGACTGAGAGACTGATGCTTTCACTTTCACTCACCTGGTGATTCTTTAGCCCAGGCAAGTTTGAGAAACGAGGTAGGGTACTTAAGCCATGGGCCCTGGACACCCTTGATTGCAGACTGCCTGGGTTTGAATTCTGGTTCCACCACTCACAGTGTGGTCTTAGAAAAGTTACTCAGTATCCATAAACCTCAGTTTTTCTCATTTGTAAAATGATAGTAACAATAATATCTGTCTCACAGCACTGTTCAGTTCAGTTCAGTCTCTCAGTCGTGTCCGACTCTTTGTGACCCCATGAATCGCAGCACGCCAGGCCTCCCTGTCCATCACCAACTCCCGGAGTTCACTCAGACTCACGTCCATCGAGTCAGTGATGCCATCCAGCCATCTCATCCTCGGTCGTCCCCTTCTCCTCCTGCCCCTAATCCCTCCCAGCATCAGAGTCTTTTCCAATGAGTCAACTCTTCATATGAGGTGGCCAAAGTACTGGAGTTTCAGCTTTAGCATCATGTGGTGAGGTTTAAATGGGGTAATAGTAGTACAAGATTTGGTGGACCTGATTTAAGATAAATAATTGCAAACACATTTTAAATTTGCAAATTTTACAAAAATATATAATCATATGAACACATTACCAGGATCCCTCTCTGGGGCCCTGAAGTTTTATTAACTTCCTAGAAAATCCTCTGCTAAATAGCCATTATTTTATTGTGCTCAGGCTTTGTGTATATTGTTCTATTTTGTTTCTGTGATGACCCCATGAGGAAAGTATTATCTCCACTTTGTAGTATATCAATAGGAATCAAAACAAGTTTAGGGGACTTCCCTGGCACTCCAGTGGTTAAGACTCCATGCTCCTACTGCAGGGGGCATGGGTTCGATCCCTGGTTGGGGTAATAAGATCCATTGTGTTGCATGGCTCGCCCAAAAAGACCAAACAAACAGAAAGCCCCAGAGGTTTAGGGGGATGGGGTCCTGCCCAGGACTATACCAGAAACAGGAGAATCAAATCCAAGTCTACCATGTGCCAGAACCCACTTGTGTTATCAGGGCCACATACTAGACATTCACACTCTGGCCGCTTTTTATGTGAATGATCTTGTCAACGTTAAAAAGAGATAATACAGTAAAGAGACTTTCTAAATTTATTTTTTATTATCACTATAGTTGATTTACACTGCTGTGTTGATTTCTGCTCTACAACAACGTGAGTCAGGTTTATACATTTACACACATTCTTTTCCATTATGGTTTATCCTAAGATGTCGAATATAGTTCCCTGTGCTATTCAGTGGGTATAGGGAGACTAATTTGATCTGTGTCATGGTGGAACACCACGAAGCTGGGACTGTTCTCAGCTGTGTAGTCAGAACATCAAGGTTAAGCAACCAATTGCTTAATTGAATCCACTGGAGTCTGACCGGGCACGGTCTGTCCACTGGCTGTCATGCCAGTGTGTTTGTGGGCAACAGGAGAGTGCCTACCTAGTCGTCAGCCCAATCAAGGGGGCCAAAGGGAAGGTTAGAGGACAGTTTAGTAAATCTGGGGTCAGAAATCAGAGTTGGATGCCGTGGTGAGATATTTTCATCAAGGTAGGCTAACCGAATGAATAACTGTTTCTCCACGGGGGAGACACACCTGCCCAAGGAATAGGGGTGGAGGTCAGCAATCAGAGCATCAGCTCTCTTAAGAAAGCAATGGCTAGACGGCAACGCATTCTTATTCTGTGAAAGTGAAAGTCTCTCAGCCGTGTCTGACTCTTTGTGACCCCTCGGACTATACAGTCCATGGAATTCTCCAGGCCAGAATACTGGAGTGTGTAGGTATTCCCTTCTCCAGTGGATCTTCCCAACCCAGGGATCGAACCAGGGTCTCCTGCATTGCAAGAGGATTCTTTACTAACTGAGATACTTATTCTCTAGTCCTCCTTTTAAAGTGCATGTCCACAAGCACAGTTTGTAGAACTATTTTGGTTATAACTGTCTAAAAGCCCACCTCAGCCTGACTTAGGAAATGTGTCAACTTGCGTAAATGAAAAATCAAAGGGCAGAAGAGCTGGCCTCATCAAGCCTAAGTTGGGGTTCAGATCATCTCCTCCACTCCGTATGCTGCTGAGTTCTCAGGCTCCACTGGGAAGCAAGATGGCTATAGCTATTGCAACCAACAAAGTTCAAGTTCAAGTTCCACCTGGGAAAAAAGAGTAGTAATGGGTGGCTTCAGTTTACCTGGCTTAATCACTTGCTCACTTTTGGCCAATCACGAGGCAAAAGGAATGTGACACGCTGACTGCTGTGGGCCTTGATCGTGTGCCGTGACTCTTGAGACAAAGGTGGAGCTCAGCACTTTGTAGTTTGATGACAGGCTGGATGCCCAAACAGATAAAAGCACTCTTGCTGGAAAAACGGGGAAGAGAGGCAAACAAATATCCACTAAGGTAGGGCTTCATGCCCGAGACATCACAGGACAGCTGAGGGTGTTTGTTTTCTTCTGAGACACACCACCTTCAGGATACACCCCAGGCAGCTTCTTTGAGCCTGGGTGTCTCCCACAGACCATTTCTTAAAGCAGGCAATTTCTACAGTTGACTAATCTCGTTTAAAATGAGTGGTTCAGTTTTCCCACCCATCATGAAAGAAGTATGCTCTTTAAAAATATACATATATAACATATAAATATATGAAGAATAAAAAGGTAATTATACAATCTCACCATGTAAACAAAACCACTATTTTTTATGGACTTCATCCTAGTCTGTCTTCCATGGATAGTTTGTCTTATTTTCACTGCTGTCATTCTGCACATAGTTTTTCTTTTTTCCTTCACACTGTATCATAAATATTTTTCCAGATTATTACCTAGACCTTATGCATATAATAACTTTTCATTAAAATATTTTTAAAAGATATTATAAAAGCAATACATTTGTGGGGAAATAACGCAAATAACACAGAAGTGCATGTGGTTAAAAAGTAAAATCACCAGATTTTAAGAATGTGGACTAAACTCGTGTTGAAATCTCCACTTCCTCATAAGACCCTGAGAAGGTCTAAAGGTATAGAAAGGAAAGAAAGAAGGAAGTCAGGGGGAGGGAAGGAATGAATGGAAGAAAGAGAAGGGGAAAAGTGAACGATAATAGAGCTGCTCTTGAAGAAAAGCAAGGGCACACTCCAGAATGGCTGAGCAGCAATCCTTAAGGAGGTGGAGAAGGGAAACTGCATGGTAAGCAGAGACACACCATGTCATGTCTACATGGGAACAGATGCAGTCAGACCACAGAGGTGGACGCAGAGGTGGAACCCCGGGGGTAGAAGGTGAGCTCACCCAGCCTCTGAAAATGGCTAACACCATCCAAAACCTCAACACGAGGAGGAACTTGGACCTGAGACAACAATCAGCAGCTCAATAAGAACTCGAAAATTGGGGATTTCAGATCCTCATAGACAACGGCCCCAGCTGCACCAGGGAGCTGACATGTCCTCTGCTCCCCAGACCTCGCTACGTGGGTTTCCCTGGTGGCTCAGAGGGTAAAGCGTCTGCCCACAGTGCGGGAGACCTGGGTTCGATCCCCTGGTAAGGAATATCCTCTGGAGAAGGAAATGGAGACCCACTCTAGTACTCTTGCCTGGAAAATGCCATGGACGGAGGAGCCTGGTAGGTTACAGTCAATGGGATGGCAAAGGGTCATACACGACTGAGCAACTTCCCTTCTCAGACCTCGCTATCCCCTAGTTAAGTCAGAATTCCTTAGGATTAGACCCAAGCATCAGTATTTTTAGTGTTCCCAGTGATTGCAATGTGCAGCCAAGGTTGATTTCAGCTGTTCTGTCGGGAATTATTTCCATGAAATGAAAACACGAGGCTGCGAGACAATAGATGATTGTTAGCAAGAATCAGCTAAAGACGATGAAAATAAATGATTGTTGACAGAAAAAAATTAATAATGGTCTGAATATCAGACTGGACCCAACCTTGAAGGCTGTCTCTTCAGATGATTAAGTTCCCAGAATTCATTCAGCCTCCTTCTTCCTTCCTGCCTTTTCTCCTTCTCTTTCTCTATTCCTGGCCATACACCGTATACATGTAGCCACAGAGCACCACACAAAAGTCTCCAGACAAGGTCAACCAAGACAGTTTCCAGGTGACCAGCAGCTACAGGTCACGGAAGATCTGTGAATTCTATCTTACTGCCCTGGCTCATCTCTGCCTGAGTTTTGGCAGGATTTGAAGTCGGGGCCTAGGAGGCACCTCTGGAACTTTCCGTGAGAGTACACCTGGAGACCTTGGGAGAAGGAATAGTTCAGTAGACATCTCACTGTGCCTTCATCTTTGCTCTTCTCGTTCCCCACGTCACCCTAGGAAGGTAAAATCTGGCTAAAATGATTAATTAGGACAGCTTTACGACTCAAGAAAGCCATGTGCAGAGTGTGAATGAAAGGGGACCTCCATCTCACCCACCTCCCTGTCTCTGCCTGACCCCAGCAGCTACAGGAGGGCAGAGAGATGCTTGCCCTCTCCTTGGAGTAACAGCATTTGGATGGCACAGCTAGGACTGGCGCACACACGCACACATAGGTGATGATCTTGGTAGCAGGAAGGGTAGCAGCAAGGAGCTGGCTTTCTGGAGACCTAGGTTTGACTTCCAGGCTGGCACTTACTCCTTTTTATCCTATAATGCCTTGGGTTTGAAGCTCAGGTCAATGCTAGAGGCAAATGTTTCACTGAAGCATTCAGAGACTCAGAGTCTGCTCTGGGAGTAATATTACCCACCTCCCAGTACAGGGCTGAAGATTAAACCGGATACTGTAAAGCCCCCAGGGCAGGGAAGGTGCTTAACAGATGGCCGCTCAGTCTGCCTTCCAAAGGAGCCAGCCACTACTGCAACTGTGTCTCGGTCACTAACCAGAAGCTGCTCTCTCTCTGAGAACTGAGAGCTGAAACACACAGGTGACGCATTCTCTGAACTGTTCTATAGCCACGAACTCTTGCTACATACATATATTTTGCATATTTTCAATACCCTGTTGATTCCCACTTTTAGGGCTGTAAAATCATCTCAATGCATGCAGCTTTCTCCAGATACCTTATATACACTGGATTTCATTTTGCCAATGATAAAGGGAGTAAACTTAGTTTTAGAAGGCCACCAGCACTGTGAGTCTAACAAGACCTTTTGAAAAATTCCATCCACCAGTAAACTTGAATCTGAGGGATCCTGGCCGGGCCCTCACTGATAACCCATTAATCTGCATGAGATTTCTATCTGGAAATATAGCAGACATTCCAGCAATAAGTTTTTTGGTTCAACTTTTTAATTTTGAGATCACAGGCAGTTTTAAGGGATAGCACAGGGGTAGCAGGTGTGCTTTACCAGTTTCCCCCAATGGCAACACCTAACCAGCACAAGATCAGAACTGGGACAGTGACACTGAGGCAAAATACAGAACTTCTTCATCATCACATTGTCCTTTTAAATCCATACCCACCTCCATCCCCTCCTTAACCCCTGGCAACCCCTTTTCTGGTCTCCATATCTATAACTGCATTCTTGTCATTTCAGGAATGTTATATAAATATTAATAAATTCTACAAACTATAAATGCTGGAGAGGGTATGGAGAAAAGAGAAACCCTCCAACGGTGTTGGTGGGAATGTAAATTGGTGCAGCCTTCGTGGAAAACAGCATGGAGATTCCTTAAAAAGCCAAGAGTGAACATGTAGTGCAGTGATCCCATTCCTGAGCATATACCCAGAAAAGATGAAAACCCTAATTGGAAAAGATACATGTATCACAATATTTATAGCAGCATTACTTACAATAGCTAAGCCATGGAATCAACCCAAGTGCCCATCAACAGATGATTGACATAGAACATGTATCAATAGTGTATATATTAATATATATTACATATGTTAACCATTGAAAAGAATGAAATATTGCCATTTGCAGCAGCACGGGTAGACCCAGAGAATATTATACTTAGTGAGTTAAGTCAGACAGAAATATTAATAGTATATAATGTCACTTATATGTGGAATCTAAAAAATAGTATGAATGAGTCTATATACAAAACAGCAACAGACTTACAGACATAGACAACAAATTTTACAGTTATTAAAGTGGGGAGGGAGTATAGGATTATTAGATTACTCGATCATTCTGTAAACTACTATGGAGAATAAGCAACAAGGATTTATGGCATAACACAGGGAATTATGGGCTTTCCTGGTGGCTCAGCAGTGAAGAATCCACCTGCCAATGCAGGAAACGCAAGTTCAATCCCTAGGTTGGGAAGATCCCCTAGAGGAGGACACGGCAATCCACTCCAGACAGAGAAGCCTCACGAGCTCCAGTCCCCAGGGTCACAAAGTCGGACATGACTGAAGCGACGGGGCACGCACGCACACCTGCACAGGGGATTCTATTCAATGTCCTGTAATAACATATAATGGAATATAACCTGAAAAAAAAATACATGTATATAACTCAATCGCCTTGCTGTACACCTGAAACTAACACAATATTGTAAATCAACTATACTTTGATTTTTAAAAAGAATATTGCATAAGTGGAATGTTGCCACATGTAATCTTTCACCATTGACTTTTTTTCTCTGGAGAGTCATCCAGGTCATTGCCTGTTTCAATAGCCTCTTCCGTTTCACTGCTGTGTGGTGTCCAGAGTATGAATGTACCACAGCTTGTTTACTGTTCACTCATCGAAAGACATATTCATGGCTTCTAATTCTGGGCTATTAAGAACCGAAGCTTCCACAAAGACTCGTGTCCAGGTTTTTGTGTGATCACAAGCTTCCATTTCTCTGGATAAATGCTCGGGAGTACAATGCTGCATCACATAGTAATTGTATGTTTAATTTTAAAAGAAACAGCCAAAATGTTTTTCAGAGTGGTTGTACCGTTTTACGTTCCTACCAGCAATGTATGCGTGAGCCAGTTTCTGTGCTTCCATTCTCACCAGAATTTGGGACTGTCACTATGTTTTATTGAAGGTAGTCTGATAAATGTGTAGTACCGTCTCACTGTGGGACTTGCATTTCCCTAATAAATAAGTCTAAAACTTCCCTGGTGGCGCAGACGGTAAAGCATCTGTTTACAATGTGGGAGACCCAGGTTCGACCCCTTGGGTTGGGAAGATCCCCTGGAGAAGGAAATGGCGATCCACTCCAGGACCATTGCCTGGAAAATCCCATGGACAGAGGAGCCTGGTAGGCTACAGTCCATGGGGTCGCAAAGAGTCAGACACGACTGAGCAGCTTCACTATATTCACTATAATAACTAATGAGGTTGAACATCTTTTCATGTGTTTATTTGCCATCTATATATCACCCTTGGTGAAATGCCTCTTCATGTGCTTTGACCATATTTTAATTAAATTTTTCATTGTTGAGTTTTGAATTATTTATATGTTCTAGAATCCAGTCCTTTGTAGGATATGCAGTTTGCAGTATGCTCTGATTTTGTAGCTTCTCTTTTCATTCTTTTAACAGGGCCTTTCTCAGAGCAGGTTTGTCATTTTGATGAAGTCTGATTTATCCATTTTTCCCTTTATGGATCTTACATTTGGTGTTAAGTCCAGGGACAGGGGAGCCTGGTGGGCTCCCGTCTATGGGGTCGCACAGAGTCGGACACGACTGAAGCGACTTAGCAGCAGCAGCAGCAGCAGCAGCAGCAGCAGCTAAGAACTTTTTGCCTAACTGTAGGTTCTGAGATTTCTCGCCTACGTTCTTTTCTAAAAGTTCTGTCATTTTACATTTAAGTCCATGATCAATTTTGAGCTTATTTTTGTATGAGGCATGAGGGATAAGTGCAAGTGTTTTTGTTTGTTTGTTTGTTTGGGGAAGGTTTTTCCTTCAAGATGTCTAATTGCTCCAACACCATTTGTTGAAAAGATTATCTTTCATCAATCAAATTGCTTTCTCATCGTCATCAAACATCAGCTAGCCCAACTTGTGTGGATCTATTTTGGGGTCCTCTGTTCTGTTTCAGTGATCTCTGTGGCTATGCCTCCACCCATACCATACAATTTTGATTATTGTACCTATTAAACAAATGTTGAAGCTGCTTAGACTGAGTCCTCCTACATGACTCTTTCAAAATAGTTCTAGTTATTCTAAAATAAATCAGTTCAGTTCATTTCAGTTGCTCAGCCATGTCTGACTCTTTGCGACCCCATGGACTGCAGCACGCCAGGCCTTCCTGTCTGTCACCAACTCCTGGAGCTTACTCAAACTCATGACCATTGAGTCGGTGATGCCATCCAACCATCTCATCCTCCGTCATGCCCTTCTCTTCCCACCTTCAATCTTTCCCAGCATCAGGGTCTTTTCAAATGAGTCAGTTCTTCACAGCAGGTGGCCAAAGTATTGGAGTTTCAGCTTCAGCTTCGGTCCTTCCAAAGAATATTCAAGACTGATTTCATTTAGAATGGACTGGTTGGATCTCCTTGCAGTCCAAGGAACTCTCAAGAGTCCTCTCCAACACCACAGTTCAAAAGCATCAATTCTTCGGCGCTCAGCTTTCTTTATAGTCCAACTCTCACATCCATACATGACTACTGGAAAAACCATAGCCTTGACTAGACGGATCTTTGTTGGCAAAGTAATGTCTCTGCTTTTTAATATGCTGTCTAGGTTGGTCATAACTTTTCTTCCAAAGAGTAAAGTGAAAGTGAAGTCGCTCTGTTGTGTCCAACTCTTTGCGACCCATAGACTGTAACCCACCAGGCTCCTCCATCCATGGGATTCTCTAGGCAAGGGTACTGGAGTGCGTTGCCATTTCCTTCTCCAGGGAATCTTCAATTTCATGGCTGCAATCACCATGTGCAGTGATTTTGGAGCCCCCAAAATAAAATCTGCCACTGTTTCCTCATCTATTTGCCATGAAGTGATGGGACTGGAAGCCATGATCTTAGTTTTCTGAATGTTGAGTTTTAAGCCAACTTTTTCACTCTCCTCTTTCACTGTCTTCAAGAGGCTCTTCAGTTTTTCTTCGCTTTCTGCTATAAGGGTAGTGTCATCTGCATATCTGAGGTTATTGATATTTCTCCCGGCAATCTTGATTCCAGCTTGTGCTTCATCCAGCCCAGTGTTTCTCATGATGTATTCTGCATATAAGTTAAAGAAGGTGAAGTTACTCAGTCGTGTCTGACTCTGCAACCCCATGGACTATAGCCTACCAGGCTCCTCCATCCATGAAATTTTCCAGGCAAGAGTTCTGGAGTGGGTTGCCATTTCCTTCTCCAGGGGATCTTCCTGACCCAGAGATCGAACCCGGGTCTCCCACATTGCAGGCAGATGCTTTACCATCTGAGCCACCAGGGAAGCCCAAGGTAAATGAGCAGGGTGACAATATACAGCCTTGACGTACAACTTTCCCGATTTGAAACCAGTCTGTTGTTCCATGTCCAGTTCTAACTGTTGCTTCCTGACCTGCATACAGATTTCTCAAGAGACAGGTTAGGAGGTCTGGTATTCCCTTCTCTTTCAGAATTCTTCACAGTTTGTTGTGATCCACACAGTCAAAGGCTTTGACATAGTCAATAAAGCAGAAATAGATGTTTTTCTGGAACTCTGTTGTGTTTTTGATGATCCAAGTGATGTTGGCAATTTTTGGCAGAGGAACCAGATCAGATCAAGATAATGGAACTAGGACCAACAATAGAAAGATCTTACCAGACCCACTCCCATAATATACATTTTAAGGTGACAGGATTAGTCAGAAGGTTCTCAAGAAGGAACTCTCTCAGGAACAGACCCAGCAGATCTCCTGGGTTTCCTTACCCTGCTGCTCTCCACCCGGGTGCCCTTTCCCAGTAAAATCTCTTGTTTTATCACCACATGTGTCTCCTTGGACAATTCATTTCTGAGTGTTAGACAAGAGCCCAGTGTCGGGCCCTGGAAGGGGTCTGCCTTCCTACAACAAAAGGCGACTCTGGCAGGGACTCTTCTTCGCTGAGACTGACATCCTGAGCGCTCAGGGTACTCAGGGGCCAGCTTGCTTGCCAATGGACCAGATCCAGTGGACGCAACTGGGACCCTTTTGTCCCTGGTCTCCTCCTGACGCAGACAACTGGCCAGAGTGCCCCGACCGGTAAGGAACAAGAGACTTTATTGACCTCTCTCCCCTTCCCTCTCTCTTTCCTCTCCTTAACGCTTCCTATCCTTCCCTGTTTTTCTAGTCCCCCGGTCCTGGACGCAGGAATCTGGTCGAAGGGCCCTCAGCCTGAGCTGAGGATTGGAGACTGATCACCTCCTCTTGGCAGATAACTTGAATTCTGGTTCTGGTCTGGTCTGATTTCTGGTAGGGCCGAGTTCCAGTCCTCCCTTCTCTGGAGGCCCAGGAAAAAGCCCTGCAATACCTGGGTATCTGTAGGTGGCAGGAGACGTCTGTAAGGCCACCCCTTTTGCCCCCCTCTCCCGCCTCCTCCCCCTTCTTCTTTCAACCTGGCTTCCTTTCCTCCCTTGACATCTTTGATGTTAGTACTTGGATCTGAAGTTCTGTGTCACTATAGGAGGTTTTCTGAGAGTGTATTTATGCCTGCAATGTGGGAGACCTGGGTTCGATCCCTGGGTCGGGAAGATCCCCTGGAGAAGGAAATGGCAACCCATTCCAGTATTCTTGCCTGGAGTCAGACACAACTGAGTGACTTCACTTTCACTTTCTCAAGAAGGAGAAATGTGTCCTCAAGCAGTATACATTGTTGTTATATAATCATTGGTACAGAGCTTAAGGCAAAACATATCCTCGAGCAAGACGAGTTGTTTTGTTGCACAATGATCAGGTCTGGGCTTAAAGAAAAAGATTTGTCCTTTTCTCCCCCTTGCAAACTCCAGACCCTTTACTCCTCCTCAGGAACCCCAGACTTCTCATTAATCTGCCTAGGAATTGACTCTCTCAGGAACAGAACCAAAAGACACCCAGAAAAGAAATAGATTTGGTTCTGGTTGGAAACCAATTCACTCTTGGTGCAAAGGGGTGAGGAGGTGACCCAGTCAAGAGAGCCGAGCCATGTCCTAGGTGACCTCCAGTTCCTGACCGGTGACCAGTCTCCACAGGTGCAGAGACGCCAGTGTCCTTTTCTAGCCCTGAGGCCTAATGGAAGGATTTACCAGACTTCCCATGAAGATATCTTCTTTCCTCACTTCCATGAGCACCCCTTAAAATAAATCTTCTCTTAACAGCTCACAGCCCAGCACAGGTATATAATAAATTAATGTCTGAAACATCTGGCGTGTAAGAAATATCACCTTCTATTAATAAATTCCCTTTTAGTCAACCTAACTCTGATTCCCAAGCCCTTTTCATTGCCACCCTCCTTTCCTGTTTCACACTGATTTCCCTATAGTACTTGAGCGTTTTATCACAGCAGCTGCGGAGAACCCAGCTTTGCAAAGATGGATGGCACCTGAGAGGAATATAGTTTGGCCTAATATTGAAACGGAACCTCCTTGAATTAGCAGTGCCTGGTGTTCAACAGGCTTCCCTCAAAAATGTGGAACACTCCTTGAAGCCTCCTTGAGTTCACTGTAGCTTGCAAGGACTCCTTGACTCACATTTGGGGAATGATGGGCCTAGCACATGGTAGGCATTCCATAAATACCTCTTGGGTAAACAATTCAGAATCCTTTTCCCTGTCAGAGTCATACTAGAATCCAGGAAGCTTGTTGCAACCAGGAAAGCAAGAGCATCTAGCCTGGCCTGGCCAATATGGCAGCCACCAACCACATGTGCCTACTGAGCGCTTGGAAATGGGGCCAGTCTGGATGAAGACACACTGTAAGTGTGAACTCCATAACAGCTTTCACAGGCCCACAGAAAAACAGAAAGTAAAATATCTCAGTAATGTCAAAAGGGTAATATTTTAGACACAAAATATATTATTAAAATTAATTTCACCTGTGTCCTTTAATGTGTGTGTATTTTTTAAAGGTGTCTAGCCAAAGTAATGCTCAAAATTCTCCAAGCCAGGCTTCAGTAATATGTGAACAGTGAACTTCCTGATGTTCAAGCTGGTTTTAGAAAAGGCAGAGGAACCAGAGATCAAATTGCCAACATCCGCTGGATCATGGAAAAAGCAAGAGAGTTCCAGAAAAACATCTATTTCTGCTTTATTGACTATGCCAAAGCCTTTGACTGTGTGGATCACAATAAACTGTGGAAAATTCTGAGAGAGATGGGAATACCAGACCACCTGACCTGCCTCTTGAGAAATCTATATGCAGGTCAGGAAGCAACAGTTAGAACTGGACATGGAACAACAGACTGGTTCCAAATAGGAAAAGGAGTACATCAAGGCTGTATATTGTCACCCTGCTTATTTAACTTATACGCAGAGTACATCATGAGAAACGCTGGACTGGAAGAAACACAAGCTGGAATCAAGATTGCCGGGAGAAATATCAATAACCTCAGATATGCAGATGACACCACCCTTAAGGGAGAAAGCGAAGAGGAGCTAAAAAGCCTCTTGATGAAAGTGAAAGAGGAGAGTGAAAAAGTTGGCTTAAAGCTCAACATTCAGAAAACGAAGATCATGGCATCCGGTCCCATCACTTCATGGGAAATAGATGGGGAAACAGTGGAAACAGTGTCAGACTTTATTTTTGGGGGGCTCCAAAATCACTGCGGATGGTGACTGCAGCCATGAAATTAAAAGACGCTTACTCTTTGAAAGAAAAGTTATGACCAACCTAGATAGCATATTCAAAAGCAGAGACATTACTTTGCTGACTAAGGTCCGTCTAGTCAAGGCTATGGTTTTTCCAGTAGTCATGTATGGATATGACAGTTGAGCGCCAAAGAATTGATGCTTTTGAACTGTGGTGTTGGAGAAGACTCTTGAGAGTCCCTTGGACTGCAAGGAGATCCAACCAGTCCATTCTAGAGATCAGCCCTGGGATTTCTTTGGAAGGAATGATGCTAAAGCTGAAACTCCAGTACTCTGGCCACCTCATGTGAAGAGTTGACTCATTGGAAAGGACTTTGATGCTGGGAGGGATTGGGGGCAGGAGGAGAAGGGGACAACAGAGGATGAGATGGCTGGATGGCATCACTGACTCGATGGACGTGAATCTGAGTGAACTCCGGGAGTTGGTGATGGACAGGGAGGCCTGGCATGCTGCAATTCATGGGGTCGCAAAGAGTCGGACATGACTGAGTGACTGAACTGAACTGAACTGAGCCAAATAATTGATGCTTTTGAACTGTCGTGTTGGAGAAGACTCTTGAGAGTCCCTTGGACTGCAAGGAGATCCAACCAGTCCATCCTGAAGGAGACCAGTCCTGGGTGTTCATTGGAAGGACTGATGCTAACGCTGGAACTCCAATACTTTGGCCACCTCTTGCGAAGAGTTGACTCATTGAAAAAGATCCTGATGCTGGGAGAGATTGGGGGCAGGAGGAGAAGGGGACGACAGAGGATGAGATGGCTGGATGGCATCACTGACTTGATGGACATGAGTTTGAGTAAACTCCAGGAGTTGGTGATGGACAGGGAGGACTGGCGTGCTGTGATTCATGGGGTCACAAAGAGTTGGACACAACTGAGCGACTGAACTGAACTGAACTAGATTCTAGTAGCTCGAAAGTTTGAAATTACAAATGTGGCTCGAATTATGTTTCTATTGGTCAGCACTAACCACTGCGCTCTCACAGTCAAGGGCGACATTGTCTTAGACCAAGATCCCAGGAGTCTGGAGTGCCTAACTTCTGGGCCATGAGGCACGGGAAGACGATGCTTCCTTCCCCAGCACACAGCACAGCCATCCCCGAGGGACAGCCACCGCCTGAGGCTCTGCACTGGCTCCCAACTGCTAGGACCATCTCCAGAAACTCTCCCCTGTCTCCTCTTTTCTTACACTTACAGGCCTCACCCACCTCTACCACTCCGGGGACACTCAGTATCATCCATCAACAGGCTTAGGCTTTCCTTAAAGGCTGGAAGAGCCCCTGGATTCAGTCACCTTCTCATCCCTTGGGTTTCCTGCTCCAAATGAATCCCTCTGGCCAAAGACACATGAGAGCAAAGCTACCTGCTTGAAAGGGGGAGAACAGGACAGCCAGAGGAAGAAGAAACCTAGATGAATTAGACTTCAATACACTGTCACTATGGAAGTATTTCATGTGCTTGTTTTGGGGGTGATTGCTATTTAAACAAGTGATAGCAAGAAAAAATAGCACTTACTTTTAGTTTATTCATGATTTTATTTAACAAGCATGAGAGCTCAGTTGATAAAGAATCCGCCTGCAATGCAGGAGACCCCGGTTTGATTCCTGGGTTGGGAAAATCCCCTAAGGAAGGGATAGGCTACCCACTCTAGTATTCTTGGACTTCCCTTGTGGCTCAACTGGTAAAGAATCTGCCTGCAATGTGTGAGATCTGGGTTTGATCCCTGGGTTGGGACGATCCCCTGGAGAAGGGAAAGGCTACCCACTCCAGTATCCTGGCCTGGAGAAGTCCATGGACTGTATAGTCTGAGAGGTCGCAAAGAGTCGGACATGACTGAGTGACTTTCACTTTCACTATGCGGCAAGTGTCATATCAGGTACTGCTGAGAGCTATTTACAAAATACTAACTCATTTAGTTCTCATTACAACCTTATGAGGTAGGTTCTATCATTGTCCCCATTTTACAGGAAAACACTGAGACACAGAGAAATTAAGTAACTTGCTCAAGGTCACACAGCTATCAATATAATGTAAGAGGCAGAGCCAGGATTTGAACCCAGGCAGTTTGTCTTTAAACATGAGTGCTCATTACATGGTAATTACTGACAGTTCCTCTTGAGAACTGAATGTTTTAAATGCAACTTACTTTTACAAACAAACTCACTTTCCTTTAGGTTGACCTTTAGGATCTCTTTTGAAGATCTTGCCTTTGCTCTCTAAATTGATCTTGCTAGGACTAAAACACTTAATCACTTTGAAAATACTCTCTTTCACCTTTTGGAACACGGCTTTCCAGGAGAGCTTTCTCCCCGATATTATCAGAGCCATTATTTTTCTTATTTAGTATTTGTCAAATGGCTGCATTTTGATAGGTGAAGGACTTCAGATGGCCCTATCAGAAAATACATAACATGAATGGTTTCATGACCACCGACACCATTCTTCAATTTGCTTGTGAGCCAGAATTTTTTTTTTTAAATATATGTGAAGGACTGTAGAAATAGAAGGTATGGTTCTCTGTCTTTTCCACCCGTAAGAAATCTGAAAACAGTAGCACTCCCAGCAGCAATGACCCCGACAGGACGGTAAGAACTCCAAGCCAGTCTTGGTCAAACAGGTGGGACGGAGAAGCAGCCCCAGAGGGAAGAATAATGACTCGTCTTTGCTTTCAGGTACTCCTGGGCACCAGACCTCTTAGAGCAGGAAGTTAAATACGTCCTGCTAAGAAGCATCAGCTTCATTTTCCAGTTTCATTAGCTGTTCCTCGATTCTTCTCTTGGAGTCAAGGCCATATCAACTCCAGCACTTGGTTCTCTGTTAACTGACAGCTAAGTCTGCATGCCCAATGCCCTATTACCTTTAACCCTGGAACTGCAGGTCTGGACAAGGCTACCAAAGGCCCGTCTATGCGGCTGACATCCAATTTGTGGCTGGACTCATTTTTGCTGTGATATTTTGAGATACCGATATTTCATTTTCTTTTTTCTTCTTGGCCTTGCCACGCGCATCTTGTCAGATCCTAGTTCCCGGATCAGGGATGGAAACCAGGCCCTCGGCAGTGAAAGCATGGAGTCCCAACCACTGCACCACCCAGGAATTCCCCCAATTCTTTTCATATCTTTTGATACTTTATTATTAACTTCCCACAAAACAGTTTTTTAAAATTTTGATTAGATGCAAATTCCTCGAGGGCAGAATTTTCGGAATTATCTTTGTAATCCCAGGACTTGGCCAAGAGAGATCAGCACAGAGCTCAGCAAAGGTCTGGTGCAGGAAAGAAGGCAGCCAGGCTGCCTCTGTGACAACACTGTGGTGGGTTTCCTTTTTTCTATAAATATTTTTCCCTTAGGTGAGAATATAAGATAGGCAGCGTTTCAAGTCCTGCTTTTTTTTTTCAGTTAACATGATACAGGCCTTTTCCAGTATGCTATAGTCTGAATGTTTGTGTCTCCTCCCCCCAAAATCAATATGTTGAAAACCTATGCCCTGAATGATGAGATCAGGGGATGTGTCCTTCAGGAGGTGATTAGGCCCCAAAGGTAAAGCCTTCATGAATGGGCTCCAGGCTCTTCCATATGAGGCCCCAAAGAGCTAGCTTGCCCCCTCTGCCACCCTGCTGGCACCCTGATCTCAGGCTTCCAGCCTCTAGAACTGTGAGAATTCAGTTTCCGTTGTCTGAAAACTGTAGTCTCTGGTATTTTGTTCTAACAGCCCACATGGACTAAGACACGGTTACCCTAAATTCATCTCATTTGGGGTATATATGGTATAGATGGTTGATTAATATTCCACTTATGAATGTACCAAAATTTTCCAAGTCATTCTTTTGGTATCAGCATTTGCATTATTCCCTTATTAACTATTGTAAATAAAGCTATGGCCAGGTCTTTCATCTGCATTTTGGCTTAGTTTCTTAGGATTCCCTGAAGCTCGAATTACTAGGTTAAAGGGTATAAACAGTTTTTTGCTAATTTGATAGTTTAAAACACGTCATCCTGTGGTTTTTCTCTGTATTTCTTTCCTGGCTAATGGTGCCAAACATTTTTCTTTATCTTTGTTTACTTATCTCCTCGTTTGTGAACAGCCTGTTCAAGTCCTTTGTCCATTTATCTGTTAGGGTCTTAGTATATTTTTTATCAGTTTGCATGAGTTTTTTTCCATTACAAAGATTCTAATACTTGTTATATTTACTAAGAGGTTTCCTTCTTTCTATGGGGTGTTTTAATTTACAGTGTTTTTGTTGATAGAGATATTTACCAATTTTTAATAATTTAATGAGTGTTTTCCCTCATGCTGTTATTGTTTCTAACATTGAAATTCTTAAAAGAGAGGGTCACACCCAGTGGGAACCAATGGGTCCCAAGGGGTCTCTTCCTAAACTTCACTGTTTCCAAAATTCACCATCATCCTGCTGTTGACTCCAGGATGCTTTGCAAACTGACTTTGCTAATGTCATCAATGACCTTCTACCACCTTTCAAGTCCTGTGCCCCACTCCCCAACCCCCTGGAGGCATCTGGAAGGTGGAAAGCACCACTTTCTGTGGCCCCTGACACGGAGCCTGCTGCCTACCTCCCCAGCACCATCCACTGTTTCTTGCTGGATTCTCCTTCTCAGTCCCCTTTACTAGATCCTCCTCATTCTCCCATGTCCAAAAGTTCTGAAGGATGTCTTGTCCACTGAGACATATTTGTCAGGTGAGTAATCTCATCTAGTCCCGTGGGTTTAAATGCCAACTTGATGCTGATGACTCTCAAACTTCTCTTGCCCACCTAGATCTCACCCCTGAACGCCAGACTCCAACTTCCTCTGCAACCATCTCCACTTGGATATTTAAAGGGCACCTCAAATTTCACATGACTGCAAGTAGATCCTTGGTTTACTCTTCCAGACTTGTCCTCCGTTCACATCCCAGCAACTGGCGAGCCCAGCCTCACAGATGCTCACACTAGAAGCCCGAGTTGTCTTTGACTCCTCTCTGCCATACCCTAAATCCGGTCTATCCACAAGCTTTATTAAACATGTCTGGCATCCAATCACTCCTGCCCACTTCCACCCAACCCGAGACACCATCACCTCCCACCTGAGCTACTGCTGTAGAATCCGAGCTTTCACTCTTGGCCCTTGTATCATCTGTTTTACACACCACACAGCCTTTAAAAAGTAAGGAGGATCATGTCACACCACCACTCAGAACCTTCCAGTAAAGATTTACTGTGTTCTGTATGTCCGTCCATAATCCTTCTCCCACCCTGCCTCTCTCTCTCCTTCCTTGCTCACTCAGCTCCAGCCATTTTGGTTATGTGACTCCTTAAAGACACCAAGCACCCTCCTGCCTCAGGGAGTTTGCTCCTGCCCTGGGCTCCTCCTGAAACGCTCCTCCACAGACATCCATGGCTCACGTCCTTGGCCACTTTAGACGCTACTCAAGAGTCGTCTCAAGAGAACTCACTCCCACATTGCCAGGAACTGATGTCTCCGGCCAACGGTCAGTGATGACCCGAGGCATTAGCACACAAATGGGCAGGAAACAGGTCCCCCCAGCAGCCCCAGCTGATATCTTAATTACAGCCCTAGGAGAGTCCCCCAGTCAGGCCATGGCCAAATTTCTGACCCACAGAAACTGGGAAATAACAAATGTTGGTTGTCTTATGACACTCGGTTTTGGAAAAATATGTCACACAGCAATAGATGACTCAAACAGTCCAGTGGGGCCAGAATCCATCCGCTTGACTGACATTATCCCCAACATCTAGAAAAGTGCATACCCCATTACCCAGCAATATTTTTGAGTGAATGAATAAATTTCAGGACTCGTGCTAAAAAGATGGCCTGTCTGGCTCTGGATAATGTGGTGTGCATGTGTGAGTCTGGAACTATTTCAGCCATTTTACTACCCTTTGTGAAGCCAACTAGGAGGCAAGGCCAATGAAGAGGGGGCAGAGCCAGGAAAATATGCAAAACCAGAGCCCCAGCCAACATACGTGCTCTACTCTACATTCTTTTGGTTATCTGAGCAAAGTTTAAGCTAGTTTCAGCTGAGTTTTCAACAGCTTGAAACTAAAAGCATCCTAACTATTACATTTGTTATGGTGTCATTCTCTCCCCTACCCCCAAATGTTCTTTATCTTCTTCTTTCCTCTGCCTACCTCATTACAGCAGAGATTACAGTTGTCTACCCAGTTTCCATTCTCCCTTCTTCTCAACCAAAAGAACCACAATTTAGGACTTCCCTGGTGGGCCATTGGTTGAGAATCCACCTGCCAGTGCAGGGTTTGATTCCTAGCCCAGAACTAAGATACCACATACCATGGAGCAACTAAGCCCATGCGCCACAGCTACTGAGCCTGTGCTCTAGAGCCCGAGAGCCACAGCTAGGGAAGCCCGCATGGCATAGAGCCCACGCTCTGCAACAAAAGAAGCTGCAGAAATAAGACGCCTGAGCACAGCAGCTAGAGAGGAGCCCCCGCTCATGGCTCACCACAACTAGAGAAAACCTGCTTGCAACAATGAAGGCCCAGCGTGGCCAAAAAGAAAAAGAAAAAAAAAAATTTTTTTAAAAGAACCACAATTTAGTTGGAGCCATAAGAGGCCTGTCTAAAGAACTGCGTCGCCTCGCCTCCCTTGAAGCTAGGTCAAGTGACTACATTCTGGCCAATGTAAGCAGCAATTATGGAGTAGGTCTCCTAGAAAGACTTTCTTAAAAGCAGGCTTACTTGGCGGGAAGATATACTTTGCTCTCAGCCTCTTCTGCTTTCCCTCTGCCTGAAATGGGAGAGCAGGACCTAAAGCAGCCGTTTTGGGATTGCGGTAAATTCGAGGAGAAATATGGCGAAAGGGAAGACGAGCGCCTGGCTCTCTAATGAAGCCACCATGCTGAGTGCCCCGTCAGGACTTCTGTTATGAGAAAATGAAAATCTGCTGTCAGCAGTGGAGCTGATGCAACCCTTAACTGTGAACTTCCTCAGGGTCTGTCCTTGTCTTCTCTTTTTGCGCCATGCACTTCTCCCAGCTGGTCTCATCTGCTCCCACTGTTTCAGGAACCATCTACATAATAAAGACTCCCAAATTGATGCCTGCACCTTCTGCCTATCTCCCAAGCTCCCAAGGGACTCAGATATCCCCACTGGGGGGCACTTGGAAGCAGGTGGGGACGGCATGGATTCTGGAGTCAGGCAGGTATCATTTCCAACCCTGACTGTTACTCTCCAAGCAACCTTGGGTGAACAGCAGCACCTCTAAGCCTTAGCCTTCTCACCTGTGAAATGAACATAATACCACTACTTTCATAAGTAGGTTTTTATGACAAAAACATACCGAAACAATGTCTGGCATAAAACCAGGGCTAAATATGTTTAGTTCTCTCCTCCCCGTCACCCTTCCCATCCCCTCCTCTGCCTTCTGTCCTCTCACCTCCGGGTAACTGGCTTTACTCTGTCTCCACAGCTAGAAATCTCGGACTCTCCTTCAACTTCTCTCTCTGTTATTCCCCCTTATTCCATCAAAGCCCATCAGTGACCAGATTCTCTGTTGCTTTTATCCCAGAACCGTGGTGGCACTTTTCTGTCTCCCTGATTTAAATTCTCACTCGCCTTTGTCTGGGTTATTCCTGTGGCCAAGCACAGGCTCTCCACAGCTTATCTTCCATCAGAGCTGCCCCTTTAAAGCAAACAAGAGAGAAAGATCTTGGTGGCGCAGGGGGCACAGGTTTGATCCCTGATTGGGGAAATTTCACATGCTGTGCAGCACGGCCAAAAAAAAAAAAGTTTTGTGTCAACACAGCATATTGACCTTCCCTGAATTCTGTTGCCAACAAAATAAAATCCAGATTCTACAAATGGTCCTCCAAGGTGTCCCCTCCGCCTCCCCAGGTACTCACCGTTCTCCAGACATCTCAGGCTTTCCCTGACTCGGACACCACACCTCCCGGGGCGTGTGTGGGGGGTCCCTTAAACCTCACCACCAGCATTAATATGTGGCCCAATAATTGAGAGTTTAAACTTTCCTCCTTGCATTTCCCCTTTCGCTTTCACCCATTCTAAAAGGGTCTGCTCCAGTGTCACGGGAACAGGGTTGGCTTGCAGACACTTCCCTTCCTGGCTCGTCTTTCCCTAGCCCGAAGTCAGCTGAGCTGCACAGGGATGGCGGTGGGGAGGATACATTCCTAGTGGAAATTGACCAGAGGGAGATATTTCCTCCAAACAAGAAGAGATGCCTCGGCCTGGGGAGAGGAAAGAAGGGCTTCTGGGGCCCGCCAGCAGCAGGGACCTGAGCCCTGCTTTCCAGAAGCACCGGAGGATGTATCGGGCAGTTGGTGGAAATGGTCATGATATCTCAGGGCGATAGGGTCCCGCAGCCAGGGTTTGTGTGTCACAGAGACAGCAGCAAAGGGGAGCGCAGGGCCCTGCCGGCTGAGTAACAGACCAGGATTTCATCAGAGCCTGGGTGCAGGCGGGAGCCACAGGAAAGACTAAGAGTGAATTTCCTGCAAGCCTAACAGGATGGGTGCTGAGAGTGAAAAGGAAGTTGAATGATAAGAAATCATGAAATGGGGTGTTTGGTGCCCTAAGTTTCTTACCTGCTTGAGAAGCAAGTCTCTGCCCATCTTATGGGGTTCCTGGCCCGCCCTGGACCAAGTGCCCTCTGATCTCTTGCTCTGGTCTTTCAGCCCCAGATTTCTGGCTCCCTGAACTGTGACAAGGAGTTCCTGCCAATCCTGACAACTTCACTCCTGGTTCATTGGACTTTGAGTTTCGTGCATAGCTGTGGACTCTGCTGGCAGTTTGTCCCAATATATCCCCAGCTGGGCTAGCCTCTGGCCCTTAAAGGTAAGGGTGAGAAGGAACACAGTACATAGAGCTTTTTTTACTTCCCTTTTCTCTGGCAATTTTATTTATCTTTCAGGACTTTGCTAAAATGTCACCTCCTAGGCGCCTTTGCTGACCTCCCTAGGAAACATTCTTTGTCTGGGTTTCCAAAACATTTTGCTTCTACCTTTGTGCTTGTCATATGTTTTTTGTTTTTTAAACTTTTGGGGGTATAGTTGCTTTACAATGTTGTGTTAGTTTCTGCTGTACAATGAAATGAAAGTATATGCATACATATATGTTTACATACACACATATATATGCATATATATGTCTCCTCCCTCTTGGACCTCCCTGCCACTTCCACCTCCCATCCCACCCCTTTGGCACCAAACTGAGCTCCCTGTGGTATACAGCAGGTTCCTACTAGTTAGCTATTTTACACATGGTGGTGTATGTATGTCAGTCGCAATCTCCCAATTCATCCTCTCTTCCCCTTCGCCTCTGCATCTCTACACGTGTGTTGTCTACACCTTTATCTTTATTCCTGTCCTTGCATATAGGTTCATTTGTACCATTTTTCTAGATTCACATATATGCGTTAACATATACTATTTGTTTTTCTCTTTCTGACTTATTTCAGTCTGTATGACAGACTCTAGGTTCATCCACATCTCTACAAATGATCCAACATGGTTCCTTTTTATGGCTGAGTAATATTCACCTGTGTTATTATTTGTGTATTTACATGGTGGCCTTTTCAACAGGAATCATGTCTCATTCACCTGGCACAATGTCAGCTACAGAATAGGGCCTCACAAATGCTTGTTAAGTGCCATTTCTCATGCAGTGCCCCAGATTCTCATTCACCCTTCTATCCTTCTTTCTCTGTATTGAGTAGGTATGCTTTTGACTACAAGTAACAGAGAACCTGACTACAGTGGCTTAAACAGGGATTTATTTTTCTCACCTGAAGAGAAATCTGGAGATAAGCAACCGAGGACTGTCAGAGACCCAACCTCTTCCTATCTTCCTGTCCTGCCAGTTTCAGCATGTTGGTCATAAATGCTGTTGTACCTCCAAGCACTACTTATAAGTTCTAAACAAGAAGAAGTAGGAAGGGTGAAGGCCCAAATATGTCCCTTTGCATTAGGAAAGCATGGGTTTTCCAAGACTTTTCCTCACATCTCATTGGCCAGAATATGTCACATGACCACCCCTAGCTGCAAGGGAAGCTAGAAGGGGAAGGCAGGGGAGAAAGTGGAGGAGCTTGGACGTGAATAACATTCTTAGCTCTCAGCCCAGACCTACTGAATCAGACAGGCTGGGGGTAGAGTTCACAGTCTCTGTTGTATCAAGCCCCCTCAACAATTCTGATTCAGCTAAAGTTGGAGAACCATAGTCATATATGATGGCCAGTGTTCTGGAAGGGGAAAATCCTAGACTAGAATTCAAATCACCCATTTTTTACTATAACTTTTGTTGCTGACCAGCCAGGAAACCTTGGTTTTCTGGCCATTTAGTTGTTGTGAGGATCAACTTAAATATTGTAGATGGAAACATCTTGAGAGCTGTAAGTCATGGACAGTTATGCTGATTTTGAAATTATAAATTTCTTAGTTCACAGTTTATGTAGCTGACACATTCGGCAGATTTCAAATGCTTGGGAAAAGCAAAACTACCCATAAAAGGCATAAAAAGATTGAAAAGTTATGACAGTAAGGGACAAAAATAGAAATTGAAACCACAGACGTTCAAAATACACTGTTATCAAAAACAAATGTTTGCAGCAGTCCCAGTGGTTGCTGCTACAGGTGGTTTCCATGAGAGGAAGGAGGACATACGTAGTTTCAAAACAAACACTTTGGAGGATAATGAAATGGAGCATTTAGGGGAAAGGGTTGGTAAGAAGATGTGGAACAAATGTAAGGGATTTGGTGTTCTGCCGTTTGGATTAAACATACTGAGACCTCATTGTCTGAGTTCCAAGTAGACTGTCCATGCCTCCCTGTAGCAAAACCTGCTCACTCAATCTATTTATTCCACAACAGTCTCCCACGTAACAGACACTGAGTGGTCTTTACCAGTGAACTTGGCCAGTTCATCAGCTGCTCACTAGGCACCAGGGAAGTCACAGTCAGACCTACATTTGCCTTTGGGTAACCTTCTCAGGGTAGGAACTGGCCATGATTAAAATAGCAGAGGTGTACCAACACTGGGAGTGTGACCTGTCTGCTCAGGTGAAAACCACAGTGTCAGGAAGGAAGTGCTGACAACTCTGTGAATACAGTAAAAATCAGTGAATGTACAATTTAAATGAGGGAAATTTATGACAGTTGAACTATATCTCAATAAAGTAGTTTAAAAAAAAAAAGAATGAAGTGTTTCCACTCAGAGACCCCGTGACATAGAGGCTGTGTGTCCATGTGTCAGTTAATTTTGTACAAAATGTGAGGCCAAGGTTTATTTACTGATTGATTTGTTTAACATCTGGGCTCCAACACACACATGCTGTGATAAGAGAGCTTGTAAAAGCAAAATCACAAAGCCACGGTTCCTTGGGCTTGTGAAAGAGGGTAGCAATCTGCATGTGAAAAGCTGATGATGTAACTGGCTGAAACTGGTGGTGACCTGAAGCACAGTTCAGTTCAAATAGGCCAGTTCTGGGTCACAGATTCCAAATATTCAGCCACAGTGGAACTGGACTTTCTGGGGGTGTTTCAGGTCATTGATCAGTCGGACAGTGCCTCACTTACTTCTCTTCCTTCCCCTTCTGTGGACCCAGCCAACCCCTGAGCGCAGGGCTAGTAGGTAGCTGGGGCAGCTATAAGTCCAGGCTTGATCGTGTTTACTCCGTTGTGATCCTCTGCTCCTTTCCTGGGGAATTCCTACAGTGATTGCTGGTATTGAAATGTAGCTGGCGAGACCATGAGTCTCTGGGTCGAGTGCAAGCCCCACCACTCACAAGTTAGTGATCTGGGTAAATCATTTCACACCTCTAGATCCCATCCCCTCTCAGAGCTTTGAGGACTTTGTACCGACCCCCTGTCTCCCTCACAGTGGTCTCAGCTTCTCTGTTGTGCCTTTCTCACCAGCAGTACCAGTGGCTGGAACTTCTCCCAGAGTAAAAATCCAAACTAAAGACAAAACCTCCCTGTCTCCCCTGTCACCTCCAGTGCAGCCCTTTGCTCCCCTTCACAGCAAAATTCCTGAAGAGGAATTGCTTAGTGATAAGCCATTGCCCTGAAATCCACATGTTGAAGCCATAAATCCTAGCACCTCAGAACGTGACTACATTCGTAATCGGGCCTTTCCAGAGGTGATTGAGTTAAACGGAGGCAGTCTGAGTGGGCCTCGGTCCAGTATGACTGGTGCCCTCACCAGAAGAGAATATTAGGACACACACAGAGGGAAGGCCACCACCTGCAAGTCTGGGTGAGAGGCCTCAGGAAAAAATCAACCCTGCCTGCCTACACCTTGATCTTGGACTTCCAAGTCTCAAGAACTGTGAGGAAACAGATGTCTAGTGTTTAAGCCACCCAGTGTGTGGCACTTTGCTATGAGCCCTAGCAAATTAATACACTTAGACTTTCTGCCTCTGCTTCCTCCACTCCTAGTCTCTCTCTGCATTTTCCCTTCTCTTGTTAACCTTTTCCAGTCAGCGTTCCGTAGCCACCAACCAATCTGCCAGACCTGCTCACCCAACGTTACCGCTGGCCGCCATCCTCCTGGATCCAGAAGACACATTGCCATCCTCATCAGACTCGGCTTCTCTGCAGTTTCTTTCCTTCCGAAGGCATTTTCAGCCCTCGGATTCCAGGTTATTTCACTCTTAAGTTTTCATTCACCCCACTGACTGCTCCTTCTCAGTCTTCTCGGCTGAATATTCCTTCTTTCTGTCTTCTAAAAGTCAGAGCCCCTGGCCAGGCCTCAGCCCTCTTCTCTGTCTATAATCTTTCCCTAGGTCATTCCATTCAGTTCTTTGGCTTGAAGTGTTAATAAAAACCTGATAAGTCATACATTTGCATGAGCAACCCCTACCTACCTGTTCCTTGAGCTTCAGGCTCAATATTCAATTGCCCGGAACATTTTCCCTGAATAGCCAAAGAACATTTTGGACTCAAGATGTCTGAAACTCCAGACTTTAACTTCTCATCATATTTAGAATGAAATCCAGATTTCTTATTCCTGCTTGCAAGTTTCCTCGTTACCCTTTGGACAGCATCTTCTTCCAAAGCCCCTTCGCTCACCAAACTCCCGGCACTCTACTGGCCCTCTATGTACACCTGGGGTGGCCTTTACGCTTAGTGTTTCTTCTGCCTCTACTCCGAGTCACTGCTTAGAGCCTCACAAGGCCTATTTGCTCCTTTACATCACTCAGGGCTTGACTCAAAATTCACCTTGTCGAGAGGCTTTTTTTTACCTGTTGTCTCAGTATCACTCTCCTGAAGGTTGCAGGACTCAGTACACTCAGGTTACACTAATAACATTTTAAGAAGCTCCTACTATAGTGCTGAGCATTATATTAAATGCTTTATATGCATGATCTCATTTACTTATCAGAACCACCTAATGAGACATTCTTATCATCCTTACTTTGCAGGTGAGGAAACCAAGGGTAAGAGAGGTTAAACCCAAGGTAGGGTATATAGTTTGCACTAAGGTCTGATTCCAGAACTGGTGCTCTTAATCATGAAGTTCAGCTGCTTCTCACTTTAAACGCTATTCCTGATTATGGACAATATGGCTTCCAGGAGTTTACTTTCCTGGATTAATTAGTTTCCACTGCACTGGTGTTTGAGCCGGTAAAGTAACTCTGCTGTATCAGTGTTTGCTAGGGAGGCACTTATTTTCCAAACTCTAGTTTTAAACTATCAGATAATACAAAATGCAGGTTTCATTGGGACAAATTCAAACATGGGTCCAGACCACCTCTGTGGTTCTTGCTTATAGACTTATTAAAGAAGATAAGGGTATTTTCTTCATCTTTGTTGTTTGGAGGTAGGCTCAAGTTCTCAGAAATTATTAACACTTTTAAACTTAAGTTTTTTTCTCTTAAAAACATCCTATTTCCGCAATGTGATTAGAAATAAAATCTTTAAAATAAAATTCTTAGATAAAGGTCAGTGTGCTGGTGAGAACAAACATTTGTCAAATACCTACATGTCCCAAGCATTTTTTTGCTTTCACTGTCTCTCTAAGTAGGTATTATTTCCCGTCTTTTACAATTAAGGAAACTGAGGCACCAGGAGATAAATGATCCACTTTAGCACAGGAACTCTGCAATTTCCTGTCCCTTCCTTCTTTACCAGATAGTATAAGCTGCAAAGTGGTTTTGCCTTCCCAACATGATACTGAATTGACTCCCTGAAGCCATTGTTCTTAGGGCTCTGAAATTTAGTCCCAGGACATAATGATAATCACAAAAGCCACTTCTCAGGGACCTATATGCCTTTGTGGCAAAAACCCAAAGACTAACAGAGGAATTTCAAGATCTGGGCCAGTCCTCTTGAACTCGTGGACTTACGGGTCTGCTCAGGCAACCGTCAGATACCAGCTCCTGCCAAATTCTCAGTGACACTGTTTGGTGCGAGAGCAGCGCTATTCCATGAGCACAAGGACTCTTGTGCTTCCGACCTTTGCGCTGGCTCTCCTGGCTGCCTGGGCTGCCCCTTCATCTCACGTCCTTCTGTCCTCAGAGAATTCCATCTGATCATCCTTACCTCCCCACCGGTTCAGTTCAGTCACTCAGTCGCGTCCAACTCTTTGCGACCCATGGATGGCAGCAACCCAAGCCTTTCAGTCCACCACCAACTCCCGGAGTTTACTCAGACTCATGTCCATTGAGTCACTGATGCCATTCAACCATCTCATCCTCTGTTGTCCCCTTCTCCTCCCACCTTCAATCTTTCCCAGCATCAGGGTCTTTTCAAATGAGTCAGTTCTTCGCATCAGGTTACCAAAGGATTGGAGTTTCAGCTTCAGCATCAGTCCCTCCAATGAATATTCAGGACTGATTTCCTTTAGGATTGACTGGTTGGATCTCCTTGCAGTTCAAAGGACTCTCAAGAGTCTTCTCCAACCCCACAGTTCAAAAGCATCAAGTCTTTGGCGCTCAGCTTTCTTTATGTTCCAACTTTCACAACCATACATGACTACTGGAAAAACCATAGCTTTGATTATACCAAACTTTGTTGGAAAGTAATGTCTCTGCTTTTTAATAGGCTGTCTAGATTGGTCATAACTTTTCTTCCAAGGAGTAAGCGTGTTTTAATTTCATGGCTGCAGCCACAATCTGCAGTGATTTTGGAGCCCCCAAAAATAAAGTCTGCCACTGTTTCCACTGTTTCCCTATCTATTTCCCATGAAGTGATGGGACCAGATGCCATGATCTTAGTTTTCTGAATGTTATGCTTTAAGCCAGCTTTTTCACTCTCCTCTTTCACCTTCATCAAGAGGCTTTTTAGTCTTTGGTTTCTGCCATAAGGGTGGTGTCATCTACATATCTGAGGTTATTGATATTTCTCCCAGCAATATTAATTCCAGCTTGTGCTTCATCCAGCTCAGCATTTCACATGATGTACTCTGCATATAAATGAAATAAGCAGGGTGACAATATACAGCCTTACTCCTTTCCTGAGTTGGAACCAGTCAACCAGACATTTGTTCCATGTCCAATTCTAACTGTGGCTTCTTGATCTGCATACAGATTTCTCAGGACACAGGTAAGGTGGTCTGCTAGTCCCATCTCTTGAAGAATTTTCCACAGTTTGTTATGATCCACACAGTCAAAGGCTTTGGCATAGTCAATAAAGCAAAAGAGGATGTTTTTCTGGAACTCTCTTGCTTTTTCCATGATCCAGCGGATGTTGGCAATTTGATCTCTTGTTCCTCGGCCTTTTCTAAAACCAGCTTGAACATCTGGAAGTTCATGGTTCATGTACTGTTGAAGCCTGGCTTGGGAATTTTGAGCATTACTTTGCTAGCATGTGAGATGAGTGCAATTGTGCAGTAGTTTGAGCATTCTTTGGCATTGCCTTTCTTTGGGACTGGAATGAAAACTGACCGTTTCCAGCCCTGCGGCCACTGCTGAGTTTTCCAAATTTGCTGGCATATTGAGTACAGCACTTTCACAGCATCATCTTTCAGGATTTGAAACAGCTCAACTGGAATTCCATCACCTCCACTAGCTTTGTTCCTAGTGATGCTTCCTAAGGCCCACCTGACTTCACATTCCAGGATGTCTGGCTCTAGGTGAGTGATCACACCGTCGTAATTATCTGGGTCGTGAAGATCTTTTTTGTACACTTCTGTATATTCTTGCCACCTCTTCTTAATATCTTCTGCTTCTGTTAGGTCCATACCATTTCTGGCCTTTACTGTGCCCATCTTTGCATGAAAAGTTCCCTTGGTATCTCTAATCTTCTTGAAGAGATCTCTAGTCTTTCCCATTCTATTGTTTTCCTCTATTTCTTTGCATTGATCACTGAGGAAGGCTTTCTTATCTCTCCTTGCTCTTCTTTGGAACTCTGCATTCAGATGGATATATCTTTCCTTTTCTCCTTTGCCTTTTGCTTCTCTTCTTTTCATGGCTGTTGGTAAGGCCTTACAAACACCTCCCCACCAACCTCTGTCTAATCCTGTATCCAGCTTTGTCTTTCTTCACAGCATCCATTACATTCCATACTTATCTCCTCCACTAGAGGATAGCTTCCTAAGGGCTGAGACTGTTTTGTTCACTGCGGTTATCTCCAGTGCTCAGCATAGAGTAGGTGCTCATTAAATAATTACTTAATGAATGAATGGATGCTGTAAATACAGCAGGCCTGAAGGAATGAGTGGGTGACGTTCAGCTTTTATTTATTTATTTATTTATTTTAAATTTTACTTTATGACATTCAGTTTTTACAGGCTATTCTATTCACATCCTCCTTCTGTCTGAGCTTCAAAGGAAGAGACAGGACGACTCCTACCAGAGGAGTAAACAGGGAAAGAGGCCCCCAAAGAATAGAAATCAAAAACCCTCCTGCCTCTGATTTCATGGCCAAAGCCTTGAAAAACCTGAACACAAATTAACCTTGCAGAATGTAATGGATATTTAAGGTAGTTAATTCCAGCAAAAAGAATAACCCAGTAAACAAGTTTTCTTTAAATAGGTAGACTGGCAGGCAGCATGTAGTTTACATAAGGAGAAATCACATTGTCTACGTCACCACCTTGGAGAAAGGCAGGAAGACACATTCTGCTCAAGCTGTCCCATAACCGAGTGATTCATGGTTACAGATCCCACCTGGAGCTGCCTCTGGCACATGCGGGCTGCTGGGCAATGACCCAGAAGTAGCCGTGAGAGTGAAGAGGTAGCTTCCGCAGCAGGACCAACAAAAGACCTTTGCTCACACTCCTCAGATAACAGCTGCTTTAGTACTGGGACAGGTCATGTCTGCTGCTCCAGGGTGGGGGACGGGTGTTGTCTTCAGCTTCATGGCTCACGTGCTGTGTATAGAGGGCTACTCTAGATCATGGATCTCAGTCACATCCACGGAGGGATGACCCTCTGCTCTGCTGTAAGGAAACATTTTAAATAACTGGACACATTTTGTGCATTCACCTAGAAACCAAAAAGTCTTTAAAGTCCCGACTTTACAGAAACTGGAGAAAGCACACTAGGTTGGGGGACCGTTGTCAGTCACTCACAATCCACCCCATACCACCACGGCTCTTGGGGGCTCTGCTCCTCAAACACTGGCTGTCAAGCAAGGTGGCCCCACCTCCCTTCTCCCTCCTGGAGCCTCAGCCAGAACACAGACGCTTTTAAGGATTTTATTTCTAATCATCATTCATTTAAAAAAACGAATCTGCTGGAGTAACAGAGGTTACAGAGTCCTGAAAAGCTAGCACACAATGGCTCTAGTATCATTCCTGACTTCTTCCTGAGATGATAACTGGCAGCCCAGTTGCCTGACTTTTTTTGTTTCTTTTCCAGAAAGGAGTTCACCAAACCTCTTGCTTCCTTCTGTTCCAGGCTTTCTGGAGAGCAAGACAGACCCTTTCTTTCTTTCTCTTATGACAACAGATTTCACTGGAATTCCAAATGATTTGTTTTCCCAAAATGCACAAACAACAAACAAACAAATCTTCTGTCTTTCCCAGATACTTGACATCAAGCTGGATGGACAGTAGAAGCCTAGAAGACGCTGTGTTGATGGACGGATTGAAAACTACCTGGGCAGACTTTACTTTGGGAGTCTCCTCAGTAAAGACTGAATGACTTGTTGCTTTGTTGTTCTGAGGTTGCCCTGAGCAGCCACCCTACGGGGTTCCCCATCTGCAGCTTGGTAGGAAACAACATTCTTTAGCAGCCTTGACGCAACTGGCAGGGTAATGGCCGTAGCCTGCCTTTGTTAACAGGAGGCAGGGGCATTAGCTGTATTGTTTCTGGAAGTTGGCAGAAATGTGGTCCTGCCCTGTGGTTCTTCAAAACAAAACTTGAGGTTGAATCTCTTTTGTTGGGGTAGATAAGGCAGTGCATTGAGCTCCATGGAAAACAGACAGGAGGGCTCTGACAGATGGGGAAAGGGTCACCCCCACAGCAAGGGGTCAGCTTGGAAGTGGGTACTATGGCAACCCACTGAGAATCATCCTGTGAATTAAAGGAAGGTTGGATTCACTGGGTCTGCCCAGGCAGGGAACCTGGCTGGGTCTTTGTCAGCCAACAGACAAGAGGCTGGTTTGCAGCTGTGTGATTTGACAGTTTGGTTGTGTTCAGACAGCTCTGTGCTGTGGAGACATTACTCTGAGTCTCACTGTGTGTGTATGTAAACCAGTGGCTCACCAAGGAGAGAGGCAATGGGAGCCACCCGTTCAGGCAACAAGCAGTGGATTTGTGTGTGTGCGTGAATGGAGAGAACTTAAAAACAATAATAAAACTGATGAAAATTCTGTTTGCTTTTTATTATTTCATGCTCTAACAGTTCCAAACAAGGTACAGTGATAAAATACTCCTCCCTCATTGGGGCAGACTTCTCCAATGTTTCCTCCTCCCACCCTTGGTATAACACTGGGATAAACAAGCACCAGGTGGGACGATTATAAATCAGCAAGAGAGTAAACAGAAAGCAAATGACTCCTGAGATAAGATTAAAAAAAAAAAAAAAAAAGAATTATCCCCCAAAGTCTGCCTTGTGGAGCCTACAGAAGGTTGATCTATATCTTAGGGGACTTTCTCTTGTTTAGCTTTGTCTTGGTTACTTATTGCTGCTTTTAAAACTACCCCAATATTTAGTGCCTTAGAACAACAATCATTTATTTGCTCATGATTCTACAGTTTTGGCAGGGCTCAGTGAGGATGGCTCATCTTTGTTCCATGTGGTATCTGCTGGCCTTGGACCTTCCTAGAGCGGTTTTTCACTCACAAGTCTGGTACCTCAGCTGAGACAGGTTGAACAACTAGGGGCCAGTCAGTCATCTCTCTTTTTCCAGGTGGCCCCTCCACATAGCTTAGACTTCCTCACAGTATGGTGGGTTCTCCTTGTGAATCCGTCAATACCCGTACAGAGCTTTGGTTTGGAAAATATTTTCAAGCCCCCTGTCTTACATTCCTCTCACTATAAATAACCACGGTTTTGTGCTGTGTAAACAGCAGAACAGAGGCCATCGGCTTCCTGGGTCAGAGCAGAGCCTGGACGGGGCCCTGTCTTCTTCCTTCAGGTTCTCCCGTCTTCTGGAGCAGAGAGCCTACAGGCTCCTGGCGTCTCTGCCTTCAACGTCTGGTCTCATGGGCCTCTTCTGCCTCGCCGACTTGCTTCCCGAGCCAGTAGACAACTCAGTCAGCTTCCAGAGTCAGCGACCACAGCAAGGTGGGCGCCTGGCTCCTGGTCTTAAGGAGGTTGGGTGGGCGGCACGCCTGTACCCACGGGGCCCAGCCCTTCCTTCCCACGACGGCCAAGACGTGAAGTGGGCCTGCCTCACCGTCTTGGGCTTCCATCACTCCCGAGGCCCTTAGCTTTCCTCTCACAGCAACTCTGTGTCCCTGTGTACCCCCAGACGCTCGGCCAAAGGGACAGCTGGGGTCAGGGTTCTTCCTTACGGCGCCCAGGTCTGCTTGGTCCTCAACCTCCGGGGCGGGTTTCCGCGTTGGTTCGCCCCCGGCCCAGCCCCCAGCACCCCCGCCTTCCGCCGGCCCCTCTCTCCCCGCTGGGCACCCGGGCGTTGTTGCCCGGGCTTGTTTCTAGCTCCGGAGCATTGCCCGGCCCGGCGCCAGGTCACGTGCGTTAGTGACAGCCTCTCGCAGGGTGGCCCCAGGGCCCGCGCGCCGCTGATTGGTGGGGCCGGGCCTGGCCCCGCCCCGGGGCGGGGCGTCCGGGCGGGCGGGCCCGACGGGCGGGCGCAGCGGCGGATCAGCTGTTCCGAGGCTGCACAACAACAAAAGGAGCGGGACGCGCCGGCGGCGGCCAGCGGCGCGGCCTCAGGAGGGCTGGAGCGGCCCAGCGCCCCGCGTCCCGCCGTCCGGGAGCCGCAGCTACCTCAGCCGCCCGCGCGCGGGTCCCCGCCGGCTGCCTTCGCCGCCCGTCCGGCCGCGGGTCGGGCCCACGTAAGTGCGGGCGGGGCCGGCGTCCAGGGCCACTCGCCCCGGATCGCCCCTCGGGCCGCGGTCGGTGCGGCCCCACCCCGGTCTCCACTTGCACCCGCGGGCCGGCAGCCCACCACCTCGGCGGCCGCGGGGGTGGGCGCGGGGCGGCGGTTGGGTGTTTGGTTTCTGCCTCCCCCCACCCCGAGCGCGGCCTGTTTCCCCCGGGCCGCCGCGGGACCGACCTCCTCTTCTCTCTCCTCCTCACTCCGCCTCCTCCCCTCCGCCGTTGGGCTGGGGCTGCCCGCCCAGGACTGGGCGTCGGGGGCTCCGGGCCCCGGAGGGGCGAGCGCGGCGGCCCCCGCCGCCCCGGGGCGCAGCCTCCAGGGCTCTCGGCTGCACGGCCAACCCTCCCGGCGCGCGGCGGCTCCGCTACCCCGCGACCGGCGCTCGCCCGCCCGTCGGTGGCAGGTTCCTTGACTCTTGCTGTGATCTTCCTTTCCTATCACTGGTGGAGGTTGCACCTGTGGTAGGCACTTTATCTCTCATCGTAGTTAAAATCCTCCTCATTTTGATCACGCACGCTCATTGGATGCTTAGCGTGGGCCACAGACTCGGTGAGGATTTTACGTGCATTAACTCGATTCCCACAATAATCCTGTGAAGTTAGGCTGTATTACAGATAGGAAACCTGAGGGCCCAGAGAGATGGACCTAACTTACTGAAGACCACACAGCCAGGTAGAAGGAAATGGTGTTTTCGGTTGAAGATGAGTTTTCTGTAGGGATTCCTTGTGTGTGTGTGTGTGTGTTAAATTGTATTTCCTAATTACATCTGCTCATTGTCTCCTGTGTTAATTCCAATTTCGAGGAGATTAAGGAGGAGGGCCTCTCCCCCTTTCCGTCACTGAGACAAGAACCCTTTCTGAGGACAAAGTAGTTTTGAGAAAGGGGAGTGGAAAGTGTCCCCTGGGGTTGTTGAACAGAGGTAATAATGAGGAGCCCCACGATCTGGAAATCACTTGCTTGGTAACTGAAATATCTTTTTCACTGCAGATGCAAAAAGCACTAGGAAGCTTTTGCTTTTAAGACACGGTCACTATAACCCTAAACTGGCAGCATAATTTTCAAAGGTTCCAGCCTGGAACCAGGACCTTGCTACTTTCTAAGAGTAAGGTCTGGTTTGTTTTTGTATCTTTATCTTTTGTTCTTTTCTGTGAATGCTTCATCGATTGCTCATAGTTCTCTTGGGAATGGTCCCACTTTCAAACTTCAGGGTTAACAGGCTGTGAATTACCATTTATTGCTGTCTTTGTTCACTGTCATTCACGGCTTCAGAGCCAACCTGGCGGATCCTGGGGAGAATAACCTCCTTGTAGTTGGTTGAGTAGGCTGGATAGAGTGGAACAAGCGAAGACAACTTTCTTGGCTTGGTTTTTCTACAGTTTAAAATTGATGTAAAATTACTTGAATCAGCACATTTATTCTTCTAAACTAGTGAGAGAGGGTGGGATAAAGAGATCATTTTGAGCTGCTTTTTGATGATGATGTGTTAGTTTGGCCACCTGATATTTCGAAACTGTCAAGAAGCCACAACTGTACACAGTTAGGAGTTCAATCATCAAAGTTGTGGTGTTTTTTTTTTTTTTTTTTTAAATTTAAAATGTTTTTGGAGCCGCCTACTGGCAGCCAAAACCAACTGAAAAGTGCAGTTCTCCAAAGTTCATAGAGCCAGAGTTGAGGCTGGAAGGAGCCTGAGACATCCCGTGCTGAGGGTAGGGGGCAAGAGCGCAAGGTCCTAGGAACCAGAGAGACTTCCGCTCCAACGCAGGCCCCACTCCTGAACAGCTCTGTCACTTTTGAGCAAGTTACTTAATTTCTGAGTTTGTTTCCTTATTAATCAAATGGGACAAATAAGTGCCTCAGATCTGTCACATACAATAAACATTGAGTAAATCACAGCTCTGATGACTATAGGAACATTTTGCCAATAAAGACACTCAGACCCAAAGATGCTAAGTGACTTGCTCACAGTCATACACCTGGTTTGAAGTGAACTTGTGGTTAATATTTACTGGGTGCCTGCTGTGTGCCTGCTTCTAAGTGATACACACTTATTCCTCATGTTGGCCCTATCTCCCCATTTTAGGGATGAGAAAACCGAGGCACTGAGAAGTTACTGTATATCCTAAATACACACAAGTTCTGAGGAGCAAAGTCAAGATTTCAAACCGAGCAGGCTAACTCCAGAGCCACGTGGCCTCAAGGTTGGTTGCCTGTCTTAAAAATGAGAAATCATACCAATAAACTCTTCCCAGCCCAGTAACTCCTTTTCTAAGTTCTCAAACTAGACTGCTTTACCCCATGAGTGTTAAACTCAGCCACTTTTCTCTGATCACAGAGCATTTCTACTCATGTCATATGAAAAATATTGATAATAAAATGTTAAGTAACAAAGAAGGATACAAAATTGTGTGCCTACAATTGTGATAAAAAAGAAACTGTTGGTAGAAGAAAACACACAGTGTACTAACAATGATGGCAATAAAGTACGGAATAACAGTTTCCTTATTTATTTTCTAAACTTTCTGTAATGTGCTTTGGTTCATTCTATAATGAAGGGAGGGAATGGAGATATTTAGAGCCAAGCAGAAGAGGCCAAGCTGCCTCCTTGAGGTGCTGGGGCACAGACACTTTGTTTCTTTTCTCCAGCAGTGTGAGACTGCCAGGCTGGCAGGTGCCCGGGACAACAGCAGCGCCTCCTGCCTTGCCTTCATTCCTCTACCTCTTGGCTAAATTCCAGAGCTGTATTTGTAAATTTGTCCTCTTAGGACACTTGCTTTCTCTGGAATTTTCACCTTAGTTTTATCTTTGTCCTAGAGTTGTGAATATCAAAAAGTCTGTGACCTGCTGAGGAGTGCAGTCTGGAGTTCTGCTTTGCCTTTGGCTGCACAGGACCAGCCCCAAGGAGAGCCTCCGTTCTTGGGCCGAAGCCAAGGTGAAGAGTAGCAGCGGCCTGGTAGGGACAGTCTGGGTCAGTGGGGAGATAGGCCATCAAGACGCTAGAGCAGCAGTGGTTTGGATCTTTAAGTAGCCACCTTAAGTAAGGAAAAAGAAACAGGTGAAATTAATTTTGTTAATATATTTTATTTAACCTACTATCTCCCCAATTAAATAAGATTTAAAATTTAGTTTCTCAGGGAATTCCCTGACGGTCCAGTGGTTAAAACTCTGAGCTTCCGCTGAAGGGAGCATGGGTTCAATCCCTGGTCGGGGATCTAAGATCCCTCAGATCCCACATGCCGTGTGATGTAGCCAAAGAATTTTTTTTTTTTTAGTTTTTCAGTCTAATTGCATTTCAAATAATCGTTCACCTGATGTTCCCAGAGGCCACCTCACTGAACAGTATCAGCGTACTGGGGTCTCTCCAGCAGCTCCTTGTCCTCTGTGACAGCTACAGAAAGCGGGGCCGAAGGAACTTGGCAAAGTCACACCAACCTCACTTTAGGAAACCCAAAGAGGCTTTACTGGTGCGGTCCTGGGGGATGCTCCTCCAGAGACGCCCTTCCCGGGGCAGAGCTGCGTGCGCTCCAGGCCTAGGCTGGCTTCCATGTTATGGAAGAGGGGGCAGTTTGGAACCTGCAGCTGCCCAAGCACAGTGGTGGCCAGCATGACTGCTGCCTTGTAGCTGCCACTTAACTGGCCTGGGCCTCAGTGACTGACCACATGTGGCAGCATAGCTGGGGGATAGAGGCATATTCATGATGAGCTAGGGTTCCTGTGGGGTGTTTCCTCCCCACCCGGCAGCTCTCGCTGATGCAGGGCCTGAGTCCAGCCGGGCACTCTGAAGAATTCATCCAACTAGGTCAGCAGACCCAGAACTGTACTTGGGGCCAATAATTTAAGAGAAATGGGGGAAAGATTAAAGTATTCTTTCTCCCTCCTAGCTCATATGCTCAAAACTTTTACGTACACATCAGCCCTGAGATAGCTCATCTTTTGGGATAATCAAGTCTAGCCAACTACACAGCCCACTTCTCTTGTAAATTCTCTTACATGCAACATAAAGTTCACTTTGAGTTCTCATCCTTGAACTCCAGGCTATGTGATTGGCCATACTGCTTTCCAGAAGGGTTTTGGGAAGACTGGTTATGCAAGTGACACTTCCTGTTTACCCGTTTTTCATAATTAATGGCTGAGGATAACAGATTGTGACCACAGAAGTATTCAAATGTCATTTATTTAAACACATATTTGTAGTACTACACGAGTAGTAGCGTGCCAAACAGTTGTAGCAGCCCAGTGCACACATAAGGATTTGAACCAGGAGTCTCATCACCAGCAGATGTGAACCATGTCATTTATAGCTAAGGATGATTGTTTTGAAAATGAAATATCCAGAGTCTGAAGTTAGGGATTCAGGGCTGACGCTCCCTGGATGATCTCCTCCACTCTTATGGTTCCTCTCACACCCCTTTGGTAACTCCCAGATTCTTGCCCTCAGCAGACACCATGCTCTTGGACTGCAGAGCCCTAGATTCAGCTCCTTGCAGACATCCCCAGGACTCGCCAACTTCCCCAGTTCCTCGTGTCCAGAGCACATGGCCTACACCTCTGCTGTGTCCCTCTTCCACTGAACTATCCTACCAATCTTCCCCCTCAACCCCCCACCCCGTTGGCCAGGCCGAAAACCTAGGGCATCCTTGACTTTCTCCCTCCCCTTCACTTCTGGAGCACAAGGCCTTGCAGGATCCAGTCCTCACGTAGCCCCCAAGCCTGCTGTCAAGACTGTCCACCTGGATCTTGAGCCATAGGGAAGCGAGCCACATTCTCACTCATCTGCACATTTCCACGGCATTGTTTCTACCTCGTTCTTGAGCTTCTCAACCATTCCCGATTAAGGTCACGATTGCAGGTGTCCTTCTGTGGCCCCTGTCTGTGGATTCGAACCCCCAGTACTTCTCCTTACGTGACACTCATCACACCGGGTTGGTGGGCTTGCTGTGGGAGGGCCTTGTCCGCTGCTGTCTCCTGCCCTGAGCACTAGGCCTGATGCATGATAGGTGCTCAGCAAATATTTGCAGAATAATAGCTGACACTGACTGAGAACTCTGTACCAAGTACCTTGCTAAGTAGGTTGCCTGAGTAGAATCAGGGAAGCCATCTAGGAGGTGGTGATTGGCAAAGTCAAACCAGTTGGCTTCAAGTAGAGTGAGAGTGGTGGAGAGAAATAGGTGGAGTCCAGCCATGTGTGTGGCTAGAGTCCACAGGACGTGCTGCCAGTTTGGGTGAGGGGCGCGGGGGTGTGGATGAAAGGGAGTTTTGGATGAGGGCTAAGTGTTTGGCCTAGATAACTGCTGCCTCTCCTTCCTGAGAAGGGGGGCGACGGGCAGCGAGCCTGAGTATGTTTGTGGGGAAAATGAAAAGATCTTGCAATTTGTTAGGTTTGGTCTGCCCATCAGGTAACCAGGCAGAAATGGGTATATATAAATCTGGAACTCTGGAATAAGATCAGGCGAGGCTGGAGCTCCTCATTAGAACTCACCAGAACTCCATGGGATAGCACCCTTGGAGTGTGACTTCCTCACCCTTGTAGGAGACAAGCCACCTTTGAACCCAGCCACAGTGGTCCTTTTCAGTTCTGGTTGCTGGGCCACCTGAGTTCTCTACAGTGTGACTTTTTCCATGCCAGCTGTAGGAATGGTTTTGAAGGTCAAAGTGTGCTGCAGTTAGAGATTTTAATGGAATTAGGTGTGCTTACAATCATACACAAGAATAGAGCAGGAGAGAAAGGGGGCCAGGGAAAGGGGAGGGCTTGGCGAGGTAGTGGACACGCACCCAGGAGGAGTGCCGGGCTCAGCTGGCAGCTTCTGACCAGTTGACCATGAAAAGCTAGCTTTCGCTCTACTTACAGAAAAGTAGTATTTCAGTTGAAATATGTTACCCAGGGATATACTTTTATATCTCTTATTATAAAACACAGATGTGAAAAAGAACCCCTTCCATTGTGCATTTTGAGATATTTACAGGTTGCGTTTGAGTACTTGATTAATGTTTGTAAAAAAGAGATTCTGCATTCTTGTGTTTGAAAGAAGGGAAGAGCCAAGCTGTAGGCTAAGGCCTGTGCTTTTCTCTAGGTGTGAGGAGATGTACACGTTATATAAACATGTGCTGATTTGAAATAGCCTTTTTTTCTGTTTTATTTTAGGGATAATGACTCTTCCTGCTTCTCGCCTAAGTTGAATAAGCACCGTGTGCACTTTAATCCCCTGTCAGCGGCATCAGGCTGACCGAAGACAGGTTTTGGAAATCTCAGCTACAAAGATATCCAGCCAAAGTCTTAATCTTGCCTTAACAATGTTCCAGAGATTGAATAAAATGTTTGTGGGTGAAGTCAATACTTCTTCAAACCAAGAACCAGAATTTAGTGAGAAAGAAGATGATGAGTGGATTCTTGTTGACTTCATAGGTAAGGGTATTCTTAGCCATTAATCATCACAGCAAAAGTGGAAACTCTTTTATCGAGTTTTTGCATAAGTAAACCAATAACTCTGAAGGTTTTTAAGCCTTAAAAGTAAATAAGAATTTGTCTAAAAAAATTGCATGAAGCATTCTGTGCCAGAGGATCAGGTCAGTGACACTGATGTCAGCCTCTCCAGTATGGCAGCTCTCATACCCTGATCCAGTCAGAGGCACTTTTATAGGAAACCCCCATCCTCTACAACCAGTAACCCACTTGGTGCATTATGTGTTTACTCAGCAAAATAGAAACCAACCTTAAAAACTGTTCTGCCAAACCAACATAATCCATCGCGTACAATGACACACACCGCCCCCTAACTCACACATGCATGCACACACGCGCACACTAGGTGCCCAGAAATTATTTTATGATCATTGTGAGTGAATATGAATGGTTTTGTGTCTGATCTAAATAAAGGGAGGACTGAGCATCAGCTAACAGCATCGTCTCTTCTTTTTCTGTGCTCTGATGTGATCTCAATGTGTCACTCATACCCCGTGGGACTTCAACAACGTGTGTGGACTGCCATCTAGACACTTGCACGGGTTTCTCAGCAGCAGAGGATGAGGAGGAAGAAGACATCAGTGAAGAGTCACCTCCCGAGCGCCCTTCAGTCTTTTCCTGTCTCCCTGCATCTCTCGAGTGCTTGGCTGATACGAGTGACTCCTGCTTCCTCCAGTTTGAGTCCTGTCCAATGGAGGAGAGCTGGTTTATCACCCCTCCCCCATGTTTTACTGCAGGTGGATTAACCACTATCAAGGTGGAGACCAGTCCTATGGAAAACCTTCTCATTGAACACCCCAGCATGTCCGTCTATGCTGTGCATGAGCCCTGCCCCAGCCTCAGTGAGGCCCACTGTGGGGCTGAGGAATTTCATAACCCAGGCAGTCCCAGGTACCTTAACTGTCTCCACAGACGTTCGTGAAAGTGTGTGCCTAGTGAATAAGGCAGGTAATGCTATGAAAAGATGAACTCATTTGAGATTTAAAAAAAACTCAGTTCTAGCATGGCCCCAGTTATGTAATGGGGAGCTGCCTCGTTTGTAATATTCTGCTACTGAATGGAAAGAAAAGACTGGCATTTCTGCTAAGTATCTTAGAATATAACTCTGGCACTTTATAGGCTGGATTATTTGGGGTATCAAATTTGACAGGAATGGTATATCTTAAATCTCATGATCTTCGAAGTAGTCCTAAGTGAGTCACGTCAGATGGTGCTTAGCCTTGAAAACCTGAGGAATCTGAAGCATGAGGTAAATAAAATGGCAGATTTAGCAAAGCATTTTGCTCAGAGTTCTTTTCTGCCTTGCAGAGGGAAGCTTTCATACCCAAATACTGTTTGGTGGTTATATGGTTGTCCCAAGTGGTCTGAAAGGCTCTGCTTGGATGGCAGATGGGTTGAGCGTCTGGAACAGTTCAGGGAGGGTGTCTAGTCAGTAATCCGTTCCAGAACAAACTCACAAGTCTGTGGCCTTTATCCAGGGACTATATTCAAGATTGTTCCCACCCACTAAAACAAAGCCCATGGCTGTGTTCAGTGGCTCAAAGTCCAGCTGGTCTGTGATGCATGTTGGTGGGAGGTCCCCTCTGGTATTAAGGTATCTGTAGGATACTGGCACTGACTTAATTCCCTTCATACCTGTTAAGGCGACAGGTGACCTGGATTTTGGAGCCGCCCACAGTGTTCTGTGGTTCAGTGAGGTCACGCAGAGGGCCGCCTTTTCAGTTGTCCAAGCTCTGACTCTACTAGCCAGACCACTGTATGCGTACCTCCTTCCATTTCCTGTTTGCCAAATATAAACAAAGCCGAGGCAGCTCATTAATCTGATAACTTTACCAGAGTTTGCTGCACTTTCAACTCTCAATATTGTAGATGTTCTTGAATGAAGATAAACATACACTTGTACCAGACTGAAAAACATTTGCTTATATAGTTACCCAAGCTTTGTATTAGGTTGGATCTTTGATGGGAAATGTTACTTTGCCTGGCACTTTATTCCATATTATAAATTTATCAAGAGGTTAATGTTTCAGGCATTCCAACAGAAGTTTAAAATACAATTTTTTGAGATGGTTTAATTTCTTTAATTGCTTAACAGTTGATTCAAATTAATTTCTTCAGTTCTTAGAAATTCTTCTACCTTTATTTTGATCTCATCCCTGAGGAGTTCCACTCGAGAATTTAGTGTGATTAATAGCCACTTTAAATTACTAGCATTTGTATATTTACGTTTTCAATATTTAAAGTATGTGTATTTACATATGTATATTCAGCAGCTTTGTAGACAACAGAAGCAGTCCGTATGCACTGCAGAAAATTAGAAAGGGCAAAAATTTTTAAATTAAATGACATTTTTCTCACTACTGAGAGAAGAATACTGTCAAGACTGTAGGGCATATCCTTCCAGGTGGCATTTTCTGGATGTGCCCATGCATGGATATGTAACACCATTTTTAACCTAACTGGGATCAAGCTATAGGTACTGTTTTATAATCTGCTTCCTTAGGCAGTGATCTCTACTTTTTTATTTTCCCCAGTAAAATTTTACTTTGTGAACTATACAGACCATACTCAGATTTGCCCACTAAAGCCCAGAATACTTCATCTAGTTTGTTCAAACCAGGATCCAGTTCAGGACCTTGCATTGAACCTGGTTAAGTGTTTGTAGTTTTGATGCAGTGAGAATGTTCATTTTTTATATCTTGTTTGTCACTATATATTGTTATATGTTTTGATATAACACTTAGGTAGTTAATTATAAAGAAAGGATCAAATGGACACACCTAATTTTATATGAATTCTTTCTGAACATAAAGTACTGTAAATTATTACAGTTTCATAATAACCAAAAAATTTTAACATCTTTATATTTGGATTTTAAATTTTTATAAGAAAGGCCCACTAAACCAAGATAGAAATCAGATGTCACCAAAATTAGGAAGATGGCTATGTAGTAAATATCTGTATTTTCTGAGCAGGAAATAAATTATATGCTTTTCGAAAGTTAAGATTGTTTCCATCCTATATATCCTTGGAGAGATTACCATAAAGCACATAAAAGTAAGGTGCTTAACAATTAAAGAAGGCTTCATAGTATGTACTTAATTGCATTTTAGCCTTTATAAAATATTGTATGTGAAGGTTTATTTGCTATCATAATCTTAAGTAATACATGTTCCTTTAATGACCCATAGTAACCCAGTTTTAATAAAGAAAAGTTGACCACCTCCTAATAGTAAAATTAAATAGCATTTGCAACTTTACTAGTGATTTAATAGTTCACCATTTAACATTTGTAGGGCCAGGAAAAGCTGCTTATAAGACTCACTGGCACAGAGTAAGTATGTTTCATTTGAGACTGTGTGATATTGTGTTATCAGTCTGAGCAGGAAGGCAAAGGACTCAAGGCATCCAGCTTTTAAAAACCACTGTCTTTGTTTTGTTTTAACTGCTTTCTATTAGTTTCTTAATGTGACCAGCTTTAATTCTACTATTTAATAAAAATAATATATTAAAAATATAACTGTGTTTTCCTCTAGCAGTTGTAGGCTGAATATATAACTGCTTTCCTGTGTAAAATAACCCTTAAAAATCTTAAAGTTCTTCATTACGTGTTAATGTAGTTTAGAACTATCTGATTAGCTTTTAATATAGAAAATATATAGTAATTACATGGTTTGTAGCCATATATTAAGATTATGTGTTCTCCAAGGGTCTTTATAACATTGCTCTGCAAATGCCATTCTAAAGTGTGCCTGTTGTGATATAAATTTAAAACTTAAGAGTTATGTTTTGTAATAAGCAGATATCTTACCAAGACAAAATTTTTTTTTGATGAGTAGAATTTCCTTATGCATGTTTCTATTAAATTCAGACTTAAAGCTTGTTTTCCTAGAACATTTTGCTTATGAAGCTGCTGTTGGCACAGTGCCTCATAATCAAACCTTGGAGTGTGACTTTTGTTACATTCTTGGTTGAGTCAGTTAATATTTGTGACCTTAACCTCTCTGAGCCTGAGTTTTCTGATTAGTAAAATTTAGGAATTAAAATAGTTTTCTTTTAAGGTTATAATGAGAATCAAACTACATGTATAAATGTGTTTGGTGTGTAACTGAAACTCACTCAAAGTATAAAGCATTTTTTTAAAAACTACAGTTCACTTAATTTACCACCTCTGGGTGGATTCTATCACATATTTCAATTGAAAGTTGGCTGCTTCTTTCTACCATTATCAGTCAGTGTGGTCACAAAATAAAAACTTGTCTGACAGCCATGAGACACTGAGCTCTCATTCAACCATAAACAAATGAGTGTGGCAAATTGTGGCAAATTGAATTGCCAAGTAGCTTTTTCAGTTTCATCGATAACATGCTGTGTTACGTAACACATGCCCAATTTTTTCTGTTTCAGAGTGGAAGCCGAGAATGAAATGGGGCAGCACATTCATTGCTATGTTGCAGCTCTCGCTGCTCATACAGCTTTTCTGGAACAACCCAAGAGCTTTCGCCCTTCCCAGTGGATTAAAGAACACAGTGAAAGACAGTCTCTGAACAGAAATAGCCTTCGTCGCCAAAATCTTACCAGAGATTGCCACTCTCGGCAAGTCAAGCACAGCGGCTGGGCTGTCCATCAGCCCTGCCCACGTCAGTACAATTACTAAGAATCTGAAGCGTGTTTGGTTGGTTTCTCACAGTTTGTGCATATGTGTGGGCATGTGCATGTATGGACGGTGAAGCTGCTGTCTCTTTACAGCCAACAGATGACCAATCACATGGTTTTATTGGTGTGTTTAGACACTATCTTGAAAACCCGATTTATATGCTGGGTATCACGTAATGCCTTGCTCTTAACATTTGCTTCTTTGTAAAAATTTTTTCAGAATATTTTTGGAAATATATCAATACAGTTAGTGTTTGGGAAGGTCTTTAAATCTATTAAGGTGTACATGAATTAGCAGTTTAAAGACGTTTCTTCCCAAGTACGAGAATAGGCATCTTTCAATTTCATTTTATTTGGTATTAATCAGTCTTTTGAGTAAGCAGAAATTTATTCTCAGGGTCAGCCATACTCTTTATTGACCAGTACTTGATAATCTTTTCTGTATATAATGAATACATTTTTACACACTAACATGAGCATTAACAGGTGATGTGGTTGCCACAGATAAAATGGAATTATGGCTGAACTTTCTTTTGGAAGAAAACTTGATCTATTTCTGTGTGTATGGGGTTTTTATTTCCCAGATTAGCCATGCAGTTCATTTTGGAATTCAGGTACATTAAGTGTTAGTGAACAGTGCATTCAGTAATTCCGATGTGACTGTAACGTGGTACAGACATTACGGCATCGTGGGACAACAGCGCCCGTCTCACGTGCAGAGGGATTAAATTCGACCTGTGAAATTGTATTTGGGGAAATGTGTGTCTGTAAGTAATCCACTGGTCCACTGTTTGGATTCTTTCCTGCCAGCTTTGCCTACTTGCCACCTCACATCAGCTGTAAATTCAGAAGTATGTGTCCTGCACTCTAGTGGCTTCCTATTTATATCTGTCCAGGGGAAAAGAGATAGGCTTTGTATTTCTGATACAGTGATAGATCCTCTGGTATGGAGCCTGTTCTGCCAGCTGGCAAGCAACGGTGAAGGGGATTCCTGGTGACATCTATTCATAGCATCTAAATGAAGAGTGACAGGTTGAGTTTTTCCTTGAGTTTATATATATATATTTTTTTAACTTGGGCTTCAGGCAAATTCCTTAACCACTTTGGCCTTTGGTACCTCCACCGAGGAGGGAGTAGTACCATGTACCTCCCTCTCAGTCGTGAGGACCGTGTACTGATTTGAAGTGGGGCTGTCCTGAACTGATCTTTGTGTGAAATTCCAAGGGCCTCTCTGCCGAGTCTAGTGAAGGGGCAGGGCCGGGGCAGCTCTTTGGTCACAACTCCTCTTCAGAGTGTTGGTGCTCATGAGGCCAGGGTGCAGGGTTTGAGTCACACCGAGGCCAGTTAGCTCAACGAACACAGAGAAGACCTATTTCTTTACGTCTAGCCAGTCACTTTATTTTTTCGCAGTTGTGATGGGTTTTGCTGAGCCATCTGCACTCTCACCAGTTTCCTCTGAAATTGTTAAACACATTTACAATCCAAAGCACATTCTACTGACAGAGCAATAATACTATCACCTTCATAATCAAATAGCTTATTTTTCCATTCTCCTCTGCAATCCTAATTGAGTACATGACTAGACAGTGTTGTCAAGGAAAAAGCAGCATATAGTTATGTGAAGTACTGTTTTATTCTTCAGCAACCCTGTAGCAGTTGGGTGCAGGGAATCATGGGAGACTTTGCAGTGAAGAGCTGTGCTCTTTTCTGACTAGACTGGGATGTGTGGAGTTGGAAGAGGTCACATAGCTTAGTTAGATGGGGGTGGTAGGTTGTTCCTCCACTACTGGCTGTGCTGAAGGGCCAGGAATGTCTCTTCAGAACAAGGGTCTAGATCCCTCTTCTCATCTTAGTCCCCTTCCGTTTCGACTACCCCTTTATTTATTTTGTTTTCCTCATTAGGGGCCAAGTCTGTTAAGTTTTGTCAAACTGAGCTAGAAGTTGTTTTGTTACTATTTGTGTTTACCAGCCTTGGGAGATAGAGTGTTCATGAAGGTGTGTGTGTTTTATACCATGACTGTTAAAGGGCCGTATGTTGCTAACTTGAGCATAGGTATAAGCCTCTGAATACATGGGGGTCTCTTTTTTTCACATACTAAATGTAAGCTGTTAGTACCTCATGAGCTCCAGAAGTTCAGCCGTGAGAATTTGTTTGGCAGCACGAACAGATTTGTATATAAAACTGCAATGGTTTGTTTTTTTTTTTTTAACTATTATTTTTTCAGATTTCCTGATACCTTAAATACATTTACATCTCTATCAGTTACTGACCTTTCGTTTGCCTTATTCGAGCCAGGCTTTGTACCTGGAAAACAATTAACTTCAGTCATTTCAGTGTTTTTTCAGGGTAAGGCCTACCACGTATCTGTGATACCACACTGTGGTTTCTGCATCAGTGTCTAAGGCTTCTGTCTAAAACTGGCCCATGTAAGAACTGAAGAAAGTGGTCACCTAATGCAGTTCTTGGTCATCATGTGTGTTAGGGATCGACTATGTGAAGTTCACAAGACCAATAATAACAGAGAGTGCTATTGACCTGTTAAGTATTCTTTGAAACAGGGCTGAAATGCAGCTTATTATAAGTTAATTATTATTTTTGCTATTGTAAATATAAATGGTTTACAGTGTGCTTTAGTGCATATTTCTTAAAAATTCCAGCAGTGAGAAATAAAACCCCTTTGCATTTAGCACCCTGGTTCTGAACTGAACAGTCTGGACCGTGTGCTGCACACAGCAGTGCTTCATGAATGAGTTTCTTAGTGTTTATAATGCACCATGTGTCTCAAAGTTTGTGTGTTTCATTTTTAAAACATTTTATGATGTATATCTTATGTTTATACTTTTCTTCCTCAAATAATTTGATTATGTACTGCACCATAAGTTGAAGATTAACCACCCATTATTTATCTTCTGTGGGAATTTATATGGTTGGGTTGGGGGGAAGGGTAGAGAATTTTTTGCAGAAGGTGCAGAGTGATTGGATTCATTACTTACTGTTCCAGGGAGCTTTTTTTACATTGATTTCCTGTGCATTTTTTCCCAGTTCCGATGCAAACTGTTTCTGTTTACATACCTTCTCTGTTGTATCAGTACTTTGATTCTAGAGAGATGACAGTTTACGTAAAACTTCAGAGGGCCATTCAGCATTGGCTAATGTTTTTGCTTCTCAAATCTGTGTAGTACACTGGTTTGTAATCTTTGTGTCTTCATTGAATCTGAGTGTCTTTGCTATTTCTCTTCTTCCTCAAAGAAATATATTGTCTTATATACTCTTTTAAGAAAAAAGAGTAAAGAAGGATATCTTTCTTTTTCTCATCTTTGAGTTGGAAACAAAACAAAGGACTCTAGAAGATAGACATTTAAATTTAAATAGCTTAGTGGAAAAAGTTTAAGAGTTTCCAATTATTAGTCTTTGTTTTTAGAATCAGTTAAGAGACTGCTCCTTGTACTGGAGATACTAGCATATGTTTGTAATGTTACCTTACAATTATCTTTTTATTTTATAAGTCCCATACATACTGGTTAAATTCTTTAAAGAGTTGGGCCACTATCATGGATGGTTTCACTGCCATCAGCCCTGTTGATGTATTATAAATAGCATTCTTATCTACTTATTTTAATGCTTAAAGGTTTATATAAAATGCTTTATTTAGAAAACTTACATAATATAGTGGTGTCTGCCTTGCCATGTACCAATTTAACTTGAAATTTGACACCAATTGCAGTGGTCTGGAGTGGAGAAGGCAGTCCTGGAAAGCATACAGATAAGTATATCTTTTTCTGTTTGCAACAGTATCCTTTATGTGGGAGGAGAAGTTACTATTCCAAGGAAGGCAGCTTAAGTGGATAATGTTTTGTGTGTCACTGACAGTTTTTCTTAAAATATATTTTTTAATTGTGTAATTGCTAAATGCCCAATTTTTCTCTGTATTTGCCTGAAGTTTTTAGTATTTGTTTTCTAGGTTGGCTTCTAAAAACCAAACCAGTGCTTGGGGAGGTTAGACGTGTCTGTTTCCAAGCTTGGTGTGTATGAGTGGTTTTGCTTGCTTTTTTGGTTGTGTTTTCCTCCAGAGGTTTGGAAATCTTAATCAGTAATTGTGTGTATTATTATATTTTAAGTGGCTATGGTGTTTTTTTTTTTTTTCCTCCCTCAAGTAAAATTGTGAACACATTTGCTTTTCAAGGGCAGGGCATCTGTTCTAGAGACTGAAGAGTATTGTAGGTTGTACTCTGCCTTCTTGATGTGTTTCTGGACAGTTTTTTTTTTTTTTTTTTTCCAACAACTTGAAAACTTAAAAGGGACATTTGGTTAGGTTATATACTGTACATCAATCTATGCATAAATGGCAGCTTGTTTTCTTGAGCCACTGTCTAAATTTTTTTTTCTGTTTTTATAGAAAATTTTTGTACTGATTGGTTCATAGATGGTCAGTTTTATACACAGACTAAACAATACAGCACTTTGCCAAAACATAAGTGTAGCGTTGCTTGAGCATTGCGCACCAATACCAGCTCTTTGTAATTGGGCTCAGTGGCGCATTTTGCACTACCTGGAGTTACGGTTTTTAATCTGTCAATAAAAAAAAAATGTCCTTTGCCTTCACATTTGTCAGATTCTTTTATCTTTATGGTCATTAGTCTTAAAAACTAGGTACAACTTACTTAATCAATTCAGTCGCTCAGTCGTGTACGACTCTTTGTGACCCCATGGGCTGCAGGACACCAGGCCTCCCTGTCCATCACCAACTCCCAGAGTCCACCCAAACCCATGTCCATTGAGTTGCTGATGCTATCCAGCCATCTCATCCGTCGTCCCCTTCTCCTCCTGCCCCCAATCCCTCCCAACATCAGGGTCTTTTCTAGTGAGTCAGCTCTTTGCATCAGGTGGCCAAAGTACTGGAGTTTCAGCTTTAATATCAGTTCCTTCCAGTGAACACCCAGAACTGATCTCCTTTAGAATGGACTGGTTGGATCTCCTTGTAGTCCAAGGAACTCTCAAGAGTCTCCTCCAACACCACAGTTCAAAAGCATCAATTCTTCGGCGCTCAGCTTTCTTCACAGTCCAACTCTCACATCCATACATGACCACTGGAAAAACCATAGCCTTGACTAGATGGACCTTTGTTGACAAAGTAATGTCTCTGCTTTTTAATATGCTGTCTTAAAATGAATGCTTTTTAGTTTTACTTGTCCAAAAGATATATTTAATATGTACCTTACTTTTTTAAAAAACTTGTATAAATTAAAAATTTTCAGCTAAAATGAATAATCATTTACCTGAACATGAATTTGAGAATGATCCCAGCCAGAACATTTTCCCTCCAGCCAATCTGTGTTAAAAAAAAAATACAGAATTTAATATACTGGTTCTTAGCCTTTTTTAAGCAAGCTTGATTGAATTCTTAATAGCTCCTCTCCCAGAAAAATGCAGACACAGTCTTATGTAAACATTGCAGGACAGTATCCCTGAGGTCCACTGATGTCCCGCTGTGGCACTCCAGTTCTTTTGCTTTGGTTTCTTTTGTTCTGCCATGCTGCACAGCTTGCAGGACCTTAGTTTCTCAACCAGGGATTAAACTTGGGCCACAGCAGTGAAAGTACCGAATCCTAACCACTGGAGCGTCAGTCGTGTGTGACTCGGCCACCTCATGGACTGCAGGCCATCAGGCTCCTCTGTCCATGGAATTCTCCAGGCAAAGAATACTGGAGTGAGTAGCTATTTCCCTTCACCAGGGGATCATCCCAACCCAGGCATCAAACCCAGGTCTCCTGCATTGCAGGCTGATTCCTTACCATCTGAGCCGCCAGGGAAGTCCCCTAACCCCTGGATCAGGAGGGAATTCCTCTGGCACTCTAGTTTTAAAAGGCCAGTAACATTCAGAATACTTGAATAGGAAGCACAAAGAATAACTCCAGTGTGAAGGGGTCTTTGAGGAAGATTGGCATTCTAGAACAGTAGCTTACTGCAGGATACATTTTTGTTATCTCTTGAAACTCTCAGCTGAGATGAAAAGATTGGGGGCAGAGGTGAAGAAAAGGGGTGACCCCAAAGATGAAAATAAGGTCATGAAAGTTGATTTGGGATGGAGCAGCATGAAATGAAAGCGCCTACCCAGGAGGGGCAGGTGGAAGGTCGTTGAGTCTTTAGCAGGCCCACTTCCTGGTGACTGAAACGTCAGGGGAATCCATCAGCTCCATCACATCTCAAGGGCAGTGACTGCACAGAGTCTAATGTAGGCGACAAGCAACACGGGCTTGTGAGAGATGGGTATCTCAGGGTTCCACAGTTTGACATTTGCTAAGATTATCTAGTTCCTATGTTTGAATTTATACTGACCAGAAGACTAGTCACTGTGGCATTGTCTGTAAAATGCAAAATGCTAGGAACAACTTAAATGTTTACACATAGGAGAATAGTTGAAAATCTTGTGGTACATTGCATAATGGAAGTCAATGCTCATTGGTTTTAAAAAATGAGATCAAATCTATGAACTGATTTGGAGTGATTTCTGAGGCTCTGAAGTGGGAAAAAGGCAAAGTGCAAAAGAGTATTTAAAGTAAGATACCCTGTATGCAAGAAAGAAGGGAATATAAGAAAACACACATGTATCTGGTCATTTGTACAAAACATAGGAAGAATAAACCAGCAGCTAAACCTTCAGAAAGAAGGTGAAGTTGCTCAGTCATGTCTGACCCTTTGCGACCCCATGGACTATAGCCGCCAGGCTCCTCTGTCCATGGGATTCTCCAGGCAAGAATACTGGGGTGAGTTGCCATTTCCTTCTCCAGGGGCTCTTCCCAACCCAGGGATCAGACCTGGGTCTCCTGCATTGCAGGCAGACTCCTTACTGTCTGAAACATCAGGGAAGTTATTAAACCTTCAGAGGGCAGGCAAAAAAGCCAAAGAGAGGAATTGGGACAGGTTCCTTGGGATGAAGAAAGAGCAACATTTCTCTTGAGTGTCCCTTTTGTACAGTTTTGGCTTTTAGAAACCATAGTAATGCTTCTAGCACCCTCACAAAATAAAAGACGAAAATCAACCAGGGTGTGTGAAGGAGGAATCTCAAATTTGGAACCAATTACAATTGGACCTATTACAGATGAGAATATAACCACACTGAAGGTGTGGTTAAGTAACTGGAAATTAGCATTTTGAATGGGCACTATTAATATAAGGCTAAGATGAAAAGAACCATAAGACAAATAAGCCAAGTAGTCGTCTGCTGCTCACAAAGGTATGAGTTAGCAATTCTGTCATTTTGTGTGTATATTAGGACTGAACATATGAACAGAATATATGGTGGATAATGAGAGCCAGTTTCACACGCCATGACACAGATACACACTAAGGTGACCCCGAGCAAGGTCACAGCTTCTGTAATCCCTTCCCCTTCAGTGAAGGCTGAACCAGTGGTTGCTTCTAACCAACAGAATATGGCAAAGGTGAAGGGACTTTGTAGATGTAATAAAGTCCCTAATCGGCTAATTTTAAGGTCAAAAGAGTCTCCTGCATGGCCTGAACAATCAGGAAAGCCCTCTGAAAGAGAGTCTAGCTGCTAAACTTCATTAATTATTATGGGAATGCAAATTAAAACCGTAATGAAATACAATTATATATTCACTTGATTGGCAGAAATTCAACACTGACAATGACAAGTGGAGGTGGGTCTACTGTTGACACAAGCTGTGTCCTGGCAGCTCTGTTCCAGGTGCAGACCATACAGAAATGTGTGCTTCTGTGCATTAGGACTCACGTCCCAGAACTTTCATTTCAGCATTTTTTTTCCCAACAGCCAGAAACTGGAAACAACCCAAACACTTGCCGATGGTAGGCTGGATAAACTGTGGTGCGCTCGTGCAACGCACTGCTATGTAACAGCAACAGCGGACCACCTGTAGCCATACACATCAGATGGGAACGATTCTTGAAATGTGAAAAAAGGAAGTCACAGGAGAGTGCGGGAGATCTGGGCTCTAGGAGCCAGGGTTGGAGAAGATACACTGTTCCCTGTGTACATCCTTTTGTATTTAACACTTCAGTGAAACTAAGTAACTGGTTTTCAGCTTCTTGGTTCTATTCCAGACCTAATGAATCAATCTCCAGAGGATGCCTAGGAATCTGGGTTCTTCCAGCTCCCTGTGATTTTTAGGCAACTGAAGTTGAGAACCCCTGGTGGCAGGAGAGGGAGTCAGAGCAGACTGTGCTGTCAGGAATTCCAGGGACCACATCCCAGTCCTCCTTGTCCCTCCCCAGAAGCTGGGAGTCCTAGCCCTTTCCTTGGGAGCGGACATGCCAGGCACAAGATAGTGAGCTCTTGAAGGCTGGTTCCCGTTGCTGCCCTGGAAATAAGAGGCGCTGGCCCACCCGCCACAAAGTTGCTTCTTGGTCTCAGGTGACCAGCCAGAGAAGAATGTGACTGCTCCCTGGGCCCTGGTTTTTGGCACATCCTTCTATCTTGATCTCCTTCCTTCCTTTAGTGGTTCTGCCTCTGTTTCATTGGACCATGGATGATACTCAGTTGAGAATTATAGTAAGACTTGAGTTCTGTGTCTTTGGGTTAATTTTAGGTCTAAAATACCTCGGTATCCTTTAGCATGCAAATTTATATTTCGAATAAAAACGTCTGCTGGAATGTACAATTTTGGATCCCATAAGACTGCAGACTCTCGACCTGGCCTCTCCAGATGGTAGCCCCTAGCCACAAGTGGTTATTTTAATTGGAATCAAAATTAAGAGTTCAGCCCCTCAGTCACAGCAGTCATATTCAAGTGTTCAACGGCCACATGTGGCCAGGGGATACCACAATAGACAGTTTCAGGTACAGAACATTTCCTTCACCCATAACAATCTCTATGCCTCGCAACAGTTCCACAGCTTCTGTGTAGCAGTCTCGGACCGCTGCTCTGCCAGGCAGCTTTCCCCCACTTTATCAGATAACCTGCTTTAAGTCGTCGGAACTACACAGCTGTCATCCTCTTTCTTCACGGCCGCTGTCCTTCCCACCTAGCCTCAACGCCATTTCGCACCATCCTCATGACCGCACGCTTCACTCTGAGCCCTCTCTCTTTGAGACATGCCTCCTCTGCTGATCTCCAACCTCATATTAATCCAAATGCAGGCCTTTGTTTCTACACTCAAGCTGCCTAAGAGCTCCTGGAGGAAATCACACAACTGTGGGGTCTGGGGCCATGAGACACTCGGGGGGTACAAGCTTGAGTGTCAGTGTTGGGCCATCCTATTGTGCACCCCTGGTCAACTCGACACAATTTCCCTTCTCTGCTCACCTCAAGACTCCTATCCCAGGGCCATCAAGCTTTAATGTGTAGACGAATCATTTGGGAGATCTTATGAAGAATGCAGGTTCTGATCCACTAGGTCCAGGGTGGGATCAGACACTGCATTTCTTAAGGGGCTCACCCTAGAGAAGTTTGTGAAGCTGAAAAGTGGATTAGCAGTTACAGAGCTGACCAGGCTTTGCTGATGATAAACGAAGCCTCTAAAATAACAGTAACAGAATCTGACATGGTGGCTTCCCTGGACAGCTTCTTTCTCAACCAGCCTTCCCAGGACCTGCTTGTCCCTATTATCTCTGAAACCCCGGGAGGCCCTGGCCAAGGTTTCCTGCTTCACATCAAGCCTGGTACCCAGGGGACATGAACAGCACCTGGCTTTGTCTCCCTGATGAGCCTAGGCTGTGTCAATGGCACCCATCAGTAAGGGAGTCAAACGGATCAGTACGTTGCACTTAGAAGTTTCTGAGTTTCACAGGTCAGGCGGTAGTCTTTGGGGGGGAAAAATTACAAATATCTACCCAGAAATCCAGAACAAGTTAGAAAGTCTTGGAACTAGGGAACATCTTACAAAAAGTTTTGCTGATCCAAAAACATGTTGCGTTTGGCTAACACATGCTGCAGAATGCATTTGCAGCCCCAGAGTTCTGCAGAAGTACCTGAGGGATTATTAACATAAGAAACTTCCGTTAATACTCTTGCTCTTAAGCAAAATGATGAAGAAACTAACATTTCATATGCTTAAAGCAATGTAAATAAACTCAAGAATTCTTTCTTGTATACTTTGTCATAAAACTGGATTGAGGTCATATTATGCAGGGGAGGACTTGACAAATTAAGAGGACATCAGTTTCAGGTTCCAACTAAAAGTTTTCTAAAATCTCTGTAGTGCTGACACACTAAATTTCTTCTAGGTGGAGATGCTTTGTGGCTGTATTTTCTATTTTAAAACCATAAAGTGGGGGTGCTGTTGCTAAGACACTTCTTGGTAATTCAAATACCTGGTTATTATACAAAGATAATCCACTTCAGACCCAAAGACTTATTACGTTTACTGTCAGTTTTGGCAGAACTGACTTTTACATCTATTTTCCAGTTGAAATACCCTTGTCAGATACTGGGAAATGTGAGTTCTAGTCATATCCCATAGCTACACCTGTGCTGTGGCTGAAATTCCAGTAAGTGTGTGAAACGATCCCGAAGAAATGAAGCTGACTTGAAGATGTGACTAAGTGCCCCAGTGCCTCTCACACGGGGCCCTGGGGAACAGGCAGAAATCAGGGGCCTGCGCTCCTCGGGGTGTTACTGTAGCATTTTTATTGTAGGAACTTAAATATTGACACTACCCTTTTCAGTGGTTTGTTTTCTAAACTCATTCTTCTGGCTGTTTTTCTGTTTGTTTTTTAATAGGTAAGGTAAGCTAAAATTGGGCCTCCTCTGTAGTAACTTCTTTAAATATAAATGCTAAATATACAGAAGTATCTGACAGGATGACAGCTGGACTGTAGGAGCCGGGTCATGAATGGGGTGTGAAAGGCAGGGTGCTGGCCTCTCTCTCTCAGATGGAAGGGCTGGGGACAGTGGCTCTCCTAAGGAAGTTTCTTGCTGTTGGGTGGTATTGATCCCATGGACAAGCATCTGGCTGGCCTCTGTGTGATTCTCTGTGTTGATTCAGTGTTGAGTTGCTACTGAGAAACAACGTTATGCCATCTTGCTACTTCTCTCAGCTCCTTGAAGACTTACAAACTCACCGCACATTCCTGCCTCACTGCCTGAGCCACGTACACCGTTTCTGCTTACCTCCGTTGGTGGAATTTCAGTCGGCGGTCTCCACTAGTTGCAAGGGAGAACGGGAAGTGTATGTGGCCTTTCTTTCAGCCAAATAAGGGGATCTACTTCTGACGAAGAGCGAGGGCACGGACACCAGGGTGGGGCGCCTCCCCAGCCGCCCACTGGAGGCCGCTCATCCTACAAGGTCTAGCACAGGCATCACTTACTCCCACAGGTCTTCCTGTTTCTTCCTAGTCCCCCTCAGCAGACTCCCAGCCACTCATTTCTCTGAAGCCCCACTTCTACTTCTGCTTGCTTTGGGGCCTTGAGAACCAGATCTATGAACCTTCTCAGGGCTCATGGTAAATTTAGGTCCTGAGCTCTGGACACCTGTGCTGTTTCATGCGGGGGCTCCACATGTTACCCACTCCGTGCTTCTAAGAACCATATGTTCACGTTTGTGTGGAGAACCTGGGACATGTGTGGCAGTTTGCAGCCTGAGACCCCTGGACTTGTGGGAAAACCAGTAAAAAATCTATGCCATTTTCAATATAAATACCGAGGCTGCAATATATATTAAGCTAACAAATCTTATGCATAGCCTGAATTGTATGTTGTTGTGTCAGTCGCTCAGTTGTGTCTGACTCTTTGTGACTCCAGGGACTGCAGCACGCCAGGCTTCCCTGTCCTTCACCATCTCCCAGAGCTCGCTGAAACTCACATCCATTGAGACGGTGATGCCATCCAACCATCTCATCCTCTGTTGTCCCCTTCTCCTCTCACCTTCAATCTTTCCCAGCATCAGGGTCTTTTCCAATGAGTCAGCTCTTCGTATCAGGTGGCCAAAGTACTGGAGTTTCAGCTTTAGCATCATTCCTTCCAAAGAAATCCCAGGGCTGATCTCCTTTAGAATGGACTGGTTGGATCTCCTTGCAGTCCAAGGGACTCTCAAGAGGCTTCTCCAACACCACAGTTCAGAAGTATCAATTCTTCGGCACTCAGCTTTCTTCACAGTCCAACTCTCACACCCATACATGACCACTGGAAAAACCATAGCCTTGACTAGATGGACCTTTGTTGGCAAAGTAATATCTCTGCTTTTTAATACACTGTCTAGGTCTGTCATAGCTTTCCTGCCAAGGAGCAAGCATCTTTTAATTTCATAGCTGCAGTCATCATCAGCAGTGATTTTGGAGCCCAAGAAAATAAAGTCTCTCACTGTTTCCATTGTTTCGCCATGTATTTGCAACAAAGTGGTGGGACTGGATACCATGATCTTCCTTTTTAAATGCTGAGTTTTAAGCCAGCTTTTTCACTCTCCTCTTTCACCTTCATCAAGAGGCTCTTTAGTTCTTCGCTTTCTGCCATAAGGGTGGTGTCATCGGCATATCTGAGGTTATCGATATTTCTCCCAGCAGTCTTTATTCTGGCTTGTGCTTTATCCAGCCCAGCATTGCACATAATATACTCTGCATATAAGTTAAATAAACAGGGTGACAATATACAGCCTTGATGTACTCCCTTCTCAATTTTGAACCAGTCTGTTGTTTCAAGTCTGGTTCTAACTGTTCCTTCTTGACCTGCTTACAGGTTTCTCAAGAGGCAGGTCAGGTGGTCTGGTATTCCCATCTCTTTCAGAATTTTCCACAGTTTGTTGTGATCCACACAGTCAAAGGCTTTAGCATAGTCAGTGAAGCAGAAGTAGATGATTTTCTGGAATCCCCTTGCTTTTTCGATGATCCAGCAGATGTTGGCAATTTGATCTCTGGTTCCTCTGTCTTTTCTAAATCCAGCTTGAACATTTGAAAATTCACAGTTCACGTACTGTTGAAGCCTGGCTTGGAGAATTTTGAGCATTACTTTACTGGTGTGTGAGATGAGTGCAATTGTGCGGTAGTTTGAGCATTCTTTGGCATTGCCTTTCTTTGGGACTGGAAGAAAACTGACCTTTTCCAGCCCTGTGACCACTGCTGAGTTTTCCAAATTTGTTGGCATACTGAGTGCAGCACTTTCACAGCATCATCTTTTAGGATTTGAAACAGCTCAACTGGAATTCCATCACTTCCACTAGCTTTGTTCATAGTGATGCTTCCTAAGGCCCACTTGACTTCACATTCCAGGATGCCTGGGTCTAGGTGAATGATCACACCATCGTGATTATCTGGGTCATGAGATCTTTTTTGTACAGTTCTTCTGTGTATTCTTGCCACCTCTTCTTAATATCTTCCGCTTATGTTAGATCCATACCATTTCTGTCCTTTATTTCTGTCCTGAAGCTATGAAGTTCAGAAGATTAGGTATATTAAGTGTATTTTTAACTTTTTACCGTGGATTTATTGGGATGCATCATTAATCTGTCCATTTCATCATAGGTGATTAGAATGCAAAACTAGGAAGTCACGAGATACCTGGGATAACAGGTAAGTTTGGCCTTAGAACACAAAATGAACCAGGAGAAAGGCTAACAGAGTTTTGTCAAGAGAACACACTGGTCATAGCAAACCTTTTCCAACAACACAACAGACTCCACACATGAACATCACCATATGGTCAATACCAAAATCAGATTTTGCAGCTAAAGATGGAAAAGCTCTGTTTAATGAGTAAAGACAAAAACTGGAGCTGACTGTGGCTCAGATTATCAGCTCCTTATTGCAAAAGTCAGGGTTAAATTGAAGAAAGTAGGAAAAATCACTAGGTCACTCAGGTATAACCTAAATCAAATTCCTTATGATTATATAGTGGAGGTGATTAATAGATTTAAGGGGTTAGATTCTGGTAGACAGAGTGCCTGAAGAACTATGGATGGAAGTTTGTAACACTGTACAGGAGGCAGTGACCAAAACAATCCCAAAGAAAAAGAAATGCAAGAAGGCAATGTGGTTGTTTGAAGAGGCTTTACAAATAGCTGAGAAAGGAAGAGAAGCAGAAAGAAAGAGAGAAAGGGAAAGATATACCCAACTGAATAGCAAGGAGAGAAAATAAGGCATTCTTAAATAAAAAATGAAAAGAAATAGAGGAAAACAATAGAATTGGAAAGACAAGAGGTCTCTTCAAGAAAACTGGAGATATCAAGGGAACATTTCATGCAAGGATGGGCATGATAAAAGACAGAAGGACCTAACAGAAGCAGAAGAGATTAGAAAGAGGTGGCAAGAATACACAGAAAAACTAAAAAAGAAAGGTCTTAATAACTTGGATAATCACAATGGTGTAGTCACTTACCTAGAGCCAGACATCCTGGAGTGTGAAGTCAAGTGGGCTTTAGGAAGCATTACTAAGAACAAAGTTAGTAGAGGTGATAGAATTCCAGCTGAGCTATTTAAAATCTTGAAAGATGGTGCTATTAAAGTGTTACACGCAACATGTCAGCAAATTTGGAAAACTCAGCAGTGACCACAAAAATGGAAAAGGTCAGCTTTCATTCCAATCCAAAGAAGGGCAATGCCAAAGAATGTCCAAAGGGTAAAAGTGTTAGTCATCCAGTTGTGTCCGACTCTTTGTGACCCCATGTACTGTAGCCTGCCAGACTCCTCTGTGCATGGAATTCTCCAGGCAAGAATACTGGGGTGGGTTGCCATTTCCTTTTCCAGGGGATCTTCCTGACCCAGAGATAGAAACCAAGTCTGGCAGAATCTTTACCGTCTCAGCTACCAACTACCATACAATTGTGCTCATTTCACATTCTAGCAAGGTGATGCTCAAAATCCTTCAAGCTGAGATTCAACAATACATGGACTGAGAACTTCCAAGTGTACAAGCTGGGTATCTGAGAGGCAGATGAACTAGAGATCAAATTGCCAACATTCATTGGATTATGGAGAAAGCAAGGGGGTTCCAGAAAAATATCTACTTCTGCTTCACTGACTATACTAAAGCCTTTGTGTGGATCACAAAAACTATGGAAAATTCTTAAAGAGATGGGAATATCAAATCAACTTACCTGTCTCCTGAGAAACCTGTGTGCAGGTCAATAAGCAACATTTGGAACCAGATGTGGAACAATGGACTGGTTTAAAATCGGGAAAGGAACGAGTCAAGGCTGTATACTGTCACCCTGCTTATGTACTTATATGCAGAGTGCATCATGTGAAATGCTGGGCTGGAGGAAGCACAAGCTGGAATCAAGATTGCTGGGAGAAATATCAACCACCTCAGATATGCAGATGATAACACTAATGGAGTAAAATGAAGAGGAACTAAAGAGCCTCTTGATGAAGGTGAAAGAGAAGAGTGAAAAAGGTGGCTTGAAATTCAACATTAAAAAAACTAAGATCACAGCATCTGGTCCCATCACTTCTTGGCAAATAGGAGGAGAAAAAGTAGAGAGAGTGACAGACTTTATTTTCTCCGGCTCCAAAATCACTGCAGATGGTGACTGCGACCGTCAAGTTAAAAGGCACTTGCTCTTTGGAAGGAAAGCTATGACAAACCAGGCCTAGATAGCATATTAAAAAGCGGACATGACTTGGCTGACAAAAGTCTCTATAAACAAAGCTATGGTTTTTCCAGTAGTCATGTACAGATGTGAGAGTTGGAACATAAAGAGGCTGAGTGCCGAAGAATTGAAGCTTTCACATTGCGGTGCTGGAGAGGACTCCTGAGAGTCCCTTACTCTGCAAGAAGATCAAACCAATTAATCCTAAAGGAAATCAACCATAAATGTTCATTGGAAGGACTGATGTTGAAGCTGAAGCTCCAGTACTTTGGCCACCTGATTCAAAGAGCCAACTTACTAGAAAAGACTCTGATGCTGGGAAAGATTGAAAGCAAAAGAAGGGGGCGGCAGATGATGAGATGGTTAGATAGGATCACTAACGCAATGGACATGAATTTGAGCAAAGTTTGAGCAAAGTCAGAAAAACAGTGGAGGACAGAGGAGCCTGACGTGTACAGTGCATGGGGTCACAGAACCAGACACGACTCAGGGGCCGACGACAACACACACACACACAAAGATTTGGTTTTTCCAAAGGTAAGATCATCCTACTAATGTTACTCTGTTACTTTATGTCTACATTATATCATATAGACAGTTTTCCAAGTGTATACCCATAACCCTAACTCATTAAAAAATAACTGCCGGCTATATTCTGAATTACAGATAAACCACAATTTATTCAACATTTCCTGACAGAAATTCAAATTGTCTTTTAGTTTTTTTGCAGGCACAAACTGAGCTTTAGTAAACTTCCTCGGACATAGAACCTTACAAACTGGACCCTTGATTTCCACAGGATAAATGAACAGAAATGGCATTACTGAATGTAACCTCTGTATTTTTTAATAGGTAGCTGGCTGTATGCCCAAAAGGAACAGCAATTCATATTTACAGCAGCAATGGATGAGGGCTCATTGTCTCACCCTCTTGCCAGATACACTACCAAGGTCTCTGATATAATATTTTGCCTATTTGATAGTCAAAAATGGTATTTCATTGCATTTGATTACCCATAAAATTTAGATCTGTGCTCTTCTGTTATCAGGGTTTGACTCATAAAAAAGAGTGATGTGCAAGGCCAAAAATGCAATCTGCCTCTAAGGCTGGTAGTTATCCCTATAAGACAAGGGCAAGGTCTGTTGGATTCTGGGCAAAACCCACCCTCAGTTAGACAGTAGGGTCCTACCTGGGGCATCAGAGAAAGAAAGGAAGACACAGCTGAACTCTGAGGTGTGAATAACGGTAAATAAATGAAGAGGGAAGTGGGGTCATTCTTACTAACGCTCAAAGGCTGTATCAAAACCAGGTCTTACAGGGGAGGGAGTAAGGAACACTGAAGACCAGATGCTGCTTTTACAGCCTTTGCCCCTCACCTGCAGGGTAAATAAGAAAGAAGAAAAAGAAATGACAAAAAGAGAAAGAGGGGAAAAAACAAACAAACAAACACCCAGTTTCCTCGAGAGAGGGCCAGGCTCCTGTAAGAGGGCGGGTGTCGGGAGCTTCTGATACAGGAAAGCAGACAGCGCGGCCTCCCACAGCTCAGCCCCGTCTCCAGCTGCGAGTGAAATCTGAGGACCAGCCGGAGGCCAGCGTGGAGGGGCCGCCATCAGCCGAACCACGGCTCAGCCGGAGGCATGCCTCTGCACAGCTCGTGGAAGTTCTCCAAAACTTCTTTTTCCATTTTGAAAAATGAGAGAGGGGTTTGGAATTTCTGATGTGGAAGGCTACTTCCGATTCTAAGATTCTATAATTCCAAAGATAAAATGTTGATAGTTTTCTGATAATTCCAGCTCATCTGTAAGTGGTATCCATGAAAAAGTTGAAAGGTCGTACAATTTGCAGCCTAGGGTTCAGGTCCCAACCTGCCAGCTATGTGATCTTAGACAAGCTCTGTGATTCCTCTTAGACTTTCCTCATCTATAAAACTGAAAAAATAAACCTCATAGTGTTGCTATAAGATTTAAGCATTTGAGAGAGTACTTATAAACTGCAAAGGTTAAAACAAACTCAGCAGAACATTCTTCCTAAGTCTGAGACACTTGTTCCCATTTCTTCCCTTAGTTTAAACTTCACTAATCAGATACTTAGATCATTCATTCTTAAAATATTGAAAGAATGTCTTCTGTTTTAGGCACTGGAGATACTTTAGTGAATAAGACGCTGGAGGTCACTGACCTCACAGGACTTGGACCTGAAGATGTTCTTTAACATCTGCATCAGACAAGGAAATCTGGACACGTAAATATTTTAGGAAGCTACAAGGTAGCCTCCTAAAGGTAAACCAGTTGTGTCCAGTATTGTAGATATGAATTCAATAAATATGTGCAGAGCTCCTACAATAGCCCCAGACCTAAGGACTAGATGCTGTTCTAGGCATTGGGGAGGTTGAGCTCTGCACAAGACAGACCAGGTCTCTGGCCTTCTGAAGCTTACGATCCACTGGAAGAGTTGAATCAAGCAGACTATCACTAATTATATGAGTACATACGACTTCCCTGGTGGTTCAGATGGTAAAGAATCTGCCCACAATTCGGGAGATCCAGGTTCGATCCCTGGGATGGGACAATCCCCTGGAGAAGGAAATGGCAATCCACTCCAGCATTCTTGCCTGGAGAATTCCATGGACAGAGGAGCTACAGTCCATGGGGTTGCAGAGTTGGACACAACTGAGCGACTAACATATATATATATATATATATATTTTTTTTTTAATTACATATGTAAGGCACAGCCAAAGAGAAGTATGAGGCTGCTGTGAGAAGTCTGAACATGGTTCTGGACCCAGGGCTGCGGGCCTCTTCTCAGGCTACACTCAGGATGGGAGACATCATAAACTCTGGCTTGTCCCCCTCATGTCTCATTTCTCCTTCCAACTATTGAGCCTGGACAAGTTAACCCCCTTTACCAAGGAATGAGATGTCTGGGTGGAGAAAATAACCACAACTATTTTTCAGGTGTGGTCAGTTGTTATGGCTTAATTAGATTTTTAAACGGCATTCACTCATTCTGCTAAAGTGTGACTCAGCTTCATCCTTCTTTCAGGCTCCTCTGAATTTACCCGGTGACTCACTTAACATAATGACTCCACACCCAGTAACAGACTACCAGCTGCCCTCTGACCTCTGAAGTATTGATCACTGCTGCATTCTCGGCTGTTCATTCAACAACTATGATTCTTTTACATACAACATGGTACTAGGTCCTTGCTTTTGGCATCTACAGTCACATTTGAAAACTTGTATCAGCCACAGGTTATTTGCATCTCTCTTTGAAGACAGTATGAGTGGATACCATTTGATTCAAGGAGATACAGGAGCTCCCACGAAGGAGACATCACTTCTGGCTGGAGTTAACTAGGGAAGCGGAGGCTGCAGCTCTGATGAGAACCTGCTTCATCCAGGACATTTTACGTAGATTCTTGGATGTGATGTGGAATGCTGCACAAAGACCTCGGAGGTGGAGACCCTGAGTAATGGGAAGAATTAGGAAAGGCAAAAATGAAGTTTCAACTGAGAATTTATCCACGGCCCAATGCTGGTCAGGCTCCCGGGTGAGCAGTGTGGACCTTGCAGCACAGGGCTTTCGGCAAGAGACACACACAAATAAACAGGCAATTACAACTACAATACGGTGTAAGGTGCTCTAAGATAGATAAAAACGCTGGGGTAATGGGAGAACACAATAAGGCGTATTTGTCAGGATTTGTTCAGTTGCACTTAAGCTAAACTGTGACAGACTGGCTTATGTCACCAGGAACCTCAGTGGATCCAGAACTTAAGGAAGCTCTCTCTGTGTGTCACCACGTCCTGTAATTTTGCAGATGGTGTATTCTTCCAGATGAACGTTCTTTGACACAGTGACCCCAGATGCAAGAGGCAGGCTTCCAGCTAGCTCCAGTGGAAGGAAGTCAGGGAGGGACTTTGGCCCTGCTTGGGCCATTCAGCTTTCCCTTAAACTGTTGCCCAGGGAAAGGGAACTGTGATTAACATACTGGGTTTCTGAGTCTATCCCTGTTGGTGGGCGGGTAGAGGTCGGGGAGGGGTTGGGGGATGGGGGGTGGGCGGCGGCTAGTGGGGTGGGTGGAGAAATACATGCTGGGTCACCAAAAACAATGGCTACCATGAAGAGGCCCTAGAGGGAACACGGGCTGGAACAGAGAGCAAGGCGTGTGCATGGTGAGTTCCTGGGCTGCTGGGAGATTAGTCTGGCCAGAGCCGGGGTCACACCCAAGAGCAGGGAGGGAAACTGAGGCCAGACTGTGCAGGGCTTTGAATGCCTGGCCAAGGACGCTAGGTCAGCCTGATGGGTACGTGGTAACGGTTCTGTGCAGAATCTTTCCCGTTTTCCTGAAAATCATTCAGAGCAGAGGTGTGAAACACCAACAAGCTTACATTTTTAGTGAATAAAACAAGGAAAGGAGAAATTTCAGCCTGCATATGGTGTGCGGTGTCACCCCCACCGCCAACAAACACGGGAAACTATAACAGGAGGCTCAGCAGGTGCCCCAGGGAGGGACAGAAATGGCACAATGGCCCTGAGGGGCAGGTCTCAGCAATGCCCAGTGAGAAGTCAGCCCAGGAGAGGACTCGGCCTGGGTGGGAACAGCTGGCTGAGCGGGATAAGGAGGAAGAGGGCAGGGACACTGGGGAGGAAGAAATAAATCTGAGTGACTGGGGCAGCCACAGCTGCAGCTCAGGAAAGCCAGGAGAACAGGCGGGCAGGAAGGGGCAGGATGCCTGGGAATCAGTGGCTGGGGGAGGGACCAGGATGAATGACAGGCACTCAGCTGAGCGAGGTTACAGCTCTAAACTGAGAGGACACCCTGGGTGCCACAAAGTCAGGTACACGCTACCCAACAGAGGCAGGAAGCCTTGAGCAGAGAAATGCGCAAAGCTCCCTCGTTCCCAACATGGGATTCTCTTGCTAACAGTCGTTTTAGAAAACTCCAACTCATTCCAAAATGATAAAAAGTTAGAGGTCAACATTCAATCAAAGGCACTGTCAGGAACACATCTCTACAAAGGTACCGTCAGAAGAAAAATCTGAAGAGGAGCAACGAAACTTCCCTGCAGGCTAAGAAAACTCAACAGAAAAATGTGGCCACAAAGCAGAAGCAAGTTTTATCGCAATGTCCCATGATTAATTTTTACAAATATAACGAGGCAGCGGCAGCTAAGCAGGGAGCTGACAAAGCAGAAATGGTTCAAGGAGGGGATGGTCAGGTCAAGGACCGGAAGGGGACAGAGAGCGGGAGGGCAGGGGACAGAAACGGGTAGATATAGGGAATAAGCGTAAGAAAAATAAATGCCAGACATTTCAGAACAAAAACCAATTACAAGGAACACAAGAGAGACCAGACACCACTCTGAGGGATGCCACGGAAGATACAGAGAAATAAAAGTGAAGATAAAGTGGAAATTAATAAACATCATTAGAGAAGACAGGCTAAGGGGAACTGCACAAACATAGGTCAGGGTAACTGAGGGAAAACCCAGACAAGCCAACAGAACCGATACTTTAAAATGAGCCCAACTTTAAGTAGGGATTGGAGGGAGAGCTAGGCCCAGGTCACAGGCCTGAATTTAGTAGCGAGGCAGGGAGGGCAGGCCCGGCAGTCTTCTGCAAGGCTGCGTATCTGGGGGCAGGTCAGAGGCATCTTCCCTGGGGGCTCTGGGGCGCTTCCCCTGAACTGTGGCATCGCAGGAGGGACACAGTGGGAATGGACGAGCATCTCTGCTCCCCGGTCCTGGCTCAGCCCCTTGGAGGGCTTAGATACAAGTTAGCAATCAGAGAACCAAAACTACAGAGATTGATATAATAAACATGTATCCAGCACCCAACTTTATAAAATCTTAACATTTTACCATATTTGCTTCAGATGTTTTTAAGGCGAAAAACAAGTTTACCAATACAGCTGAAGCCAATTGTGAACCCCTTGGATCCCATGCATCTCCACAACCCCGGTGAGATACCAGTGGCCTGAAATTGATCACTGCTTGCTGTCTTTTATGCTATTACTATATAAGTAAGTATCCATAATGATATGTAATGTTTCTTTCACAAGTTTTCAAACTTGATATAAAGGTATCATACTGAATGTTTCGATCTAAAATTTGCTTCCCCTCCACCAAACATTATGTTTTTGAAATTTATCTATGTTGACACATGTGGCTGTACTTCATTTTAACCATAGCACAATATATCACAATGTATCCATCCAGTCTTCACAATGTATCCATCCAGTCTTTTGTCGATGAACCTCTGGAAAAAGGTCTGCCGGTTATTTTATAAAACTAAAGCATATACCCAGCAATTCACCTCTTAGGTACCATTCAAAAGAAATGAATATACTTGTCCACAAAAAAGAAAGAAATCAGACACAAAATAGTGTATATGCAAGATTCCATTTCTGCGTGCAATATATGCAAACACATATGCATTCATATATATTCATAGTATGACCAACCTATGGTGGAAAAAAGAACGGTGGCTGCCTCTACGAAGGTGAAAATGGGAATTAACAAGAAAAGGAAACTGCGGAAGTGATAGTTATAGTCTATAATTTGTCAGGAGTTTGGGTTATACAAGTGTATCTGTTAAGAATCATAATTAATATTTGTATTTTTGTTGAAATTTTATCAAAGAAAAAACTAAACAAATATTGAACAATGGAGAAAAGACAATCTCTTCAATAAGTAGTACTGGGAAAACTGGACAACCGTATGTAAAAGAATAAATTTTTAAAAATGTATTAAAATCTAAATATAAGATCTAAATACCTAAAACTTCTAGAAGGGAACACAGGCAGAATGCTCTTTGACATAAACCTCAGTGATATTTTTTTGGATCTCTCGCCTGAGGCAAAAGAAACAAAAGCAAAAATAAACAAGAGGGGCCTAATTAAGTTTACAAGGTTTAGCACAGAAAAAGGAAACAATCAACAAAATGAAAAGACAACCTACTGAATGGGAGAAGATATTTGCAAATGATATGACCGATAATGGGTTAAAAACCAAAATATATAAACAGCTCATACAACTCAATATTAAAAAAAATTTAAAAATGAGCAGAAGGCTGAAAAGACTTTTCTAAAGAAGACAGACAGACGGCCACAGGCAGGTGAAAAGATGTTCCAATATCATTAGAGAAATGCAAATCAAAAATCACAATGAGATGGCAATTCACACCTGTCAGAATGGCTGTCATTAAAATGTCTGCAAGTAACAAACGCTAGTGAGGATGTAGAGAAACGGGAAACCTAGAGCACAGTTGGTGGGGATGCGAACGGGTGCAGTCACTGCAGAAAACAGCATGGAGTCCTCCATAAACTGAAAACAGAACTACCTCACCATCCAGCAATTCCACTGCTGGGTCTAGATCTAAAGAAAAAAAACATTCGTTCAAAAAAGGTACAGCGAGCCCCAAGTTCATAGCAGCATTATTTACAAGAGCCAACACAGGAAAGCATCCTAAGTGCCCATCAACAGATGAATGAAGATGGATATCTATATATAATACTGCTTCTGCTGCCAAGTCGCTTCAGTCGTGTCCAACTCTGTGCGACCCCATAGACGGCAGCCCACCAGGCTCTGCCGTCCCTGGGATTCTCCAGGCAACAACACTACCCAGACATAAAAAAAGAATCAAATGCTGCCATTTGCAACAGTGTGGATAGACCTAGAGGGTATTATGCTTCATGAAATAAGCCAGAGAAAGACAGGTACTATATCTTATCACTTATGTGGAGGAATCAAAACTGAATATGACAAAACAAATGGTCTGTTATATTCTCTCAGATACAGAGAACTAGTAGATGCCAGTGAGGAGGAGGAAGGAAAGAGGGGCAAGATAAGGGTAGGCAATTAGTAGATACAAACTACCATTATAAAATAAATAAAACACAATGTTATATCCCCTGTGCCCTACTGTAGAGCACAGGGGGTATAACAAAGGTTGCATAATAAATTTAAATGGAGTATAAGTTATAAAGAGTTGGACATGACTGACTGAACAACAACAGGTTATAAAAATATTGAGTCGCTATGTTGTACACCGGAAACTAATACTGGAAATCAACTATATTTCAATTAAAACAAATGTTGACGTCTGTTAATGCTATGCATGCTGAAGTATTTAGGGGGAAGTAAGTAAGTGTGAGTCACTCAGTTGTATCCGACTCTCTGTGACCCCATGGACTGTAGCCCGCCAGGCTCCTATGGGTTGTATCCAGGCAAGAATACTGGAGTGGGTTGCCATTTCCTTCTGCAGGGGATTGTCCTTACTTACTCAGGGATCGAACCCAGCTCTCCTGCATTGCAGGCAGATTCTTTACCATCTGAGCCACCAGGGAAAATGTATCCTAAATACTAAAACTATCCTAAATTGATATCCCCCAATTTATTTATTTATTTTTTGGAAATGCATCAAAAAACAAGATGGAATGATAGAAGAGGCATGGAAACATCAAGCATAGCAAAATGTTGATGAAATGTAGGCAGTGAGTATATGGGTGTTTATTATAAAATCCTTTCAACTTTGCTGAACATTTAAAATTTTCCTATTAAAATTTTCTCCCACATTTTAACATTTAGCTCATCTAAAACCAACTCTTGATTTCATCCTTCCCTGAAGCCACTTTTCCCTTCACCTTCCCCATTCTGGTAAGTGACAAACGTTCATCTAGGTGCTCCTCTGGGGTGTCCCTGTCCCACACGTCTAATCCATCAGCACATCCTTTCAGCTTTACCTTCAGCCTATGTCCTGAATGCAACCACCTCTCCATAAGTCTGCCACAACAGCCCTGTTCCAGTCCACACCATCATGTTTCACCTGGACCTACTGGTCTACTAACTGGTCTCCCTGCTTCCACTCTCCCCCTCAGAATCTGTGCTCCACACAGCAGTCGCTCTGATCACTCTAAAACGCATCCTCCTGCTGCCTCTTCTCCCACTCACTCTATTCCAGCCATCCTGATCTCCTCCTCAATGTCTATTAACTATGCCAAGGTTCCTCTGCTTGGAATTTTCTCCCTCCTCATCCACAGGGCTTGCTCTCTCACTTCACGGTTCTCCGCTCATGTCACACCAGAAAGGCTCCTGAATGTCTATCTAATATAGTATTGCCCACCACATCCCCCATGCTGCCTGTATTTTTCCTCTGAGTTTTTACTACTATCCGACATGTTTGTTTCCTATGCGCCCCCACTAGAATTAACCTCTGAAGGACAGGAATTTTTGTTTATATTACATATTATGTCCTCAGTTCAGTCACTCATTGCAACCCCATGGACTGCAGCACGCCAGGCCTCCCTGTCCATCACCAACTCCCAGAGCTTGTTCAAACTCATGTCCGTGGAGTCGTGATGCCATCCAACCATCTTATTCTCTGTCCTCCCCTTCTCCTCCCTCCTTCAATCTTTCCCAGCATCAGGGTCTTTCCTAATGAGTCACTTCTTTGAATCAGGTGGCCTAGTGTTTGCTGAATATATGAAATAGATAAATAGCACCTTCTCTGAGTCTATCCCATTTCCCTCCCCATCTTCTCCTGCTAAAGTAGTCCCCTTGCTCATATTAGAATATTTTACCTTTTCCATAGCACTTATTTTTTTCACAATGTTTTTAAAAATATTTATTTTTAAAAAACTTATTTTTAATTGGAAGACAATTGATCACAATATTGTGCTGATTTCTGTCATACATCAACAGGAATCAGCCATAGGCATACATCTGTCCCCTCCCTCCTGAGTCTCCCTCCCCCATCGCACCCCTCTAAGTTGTCAGAGAGCATTGGGTTTGAGCTCCCTGCATCATATAGCAAGTTTCCACTGGCTATGTTTTACATATGGTAATATATATATTTCCCTGCTACTCTCTCAATTTCTCCCACCTTCTCCTTCCCCCACTGTGTCCACAAGTCTTTTTCTATGTCTGCGTCCCCACTGTGCCCTGCAAATAGGTTCATCTGAACCATCTTTCTAGATTTCATATATATGCATTTATACGTGACATTCGTTTTTCTCTGACTTATTCTACTCTGTATAATAGGCTCTAGGTTCATGTACCTCAACCTAAAAATAATTTTTATTTATTTGGCTACATCCAGTACTTAGCTCCCACAGAAGTACACGGGGCTACAGGGAAGTCCCCATAGTGCTTATTAACAGTTATTTGTTACACATTTATTCTCTGTCAGCCAGTCAGTTCAGTCAGTCAGTCGCGTCCAACCCCATGGACTGCAGCATACCAGGCCTCCCTGTCTATCACCAACTCCCCGAGCTTGCTTAAAGTCGTGTCCATTAAGTCGGTGATGCCATCCAACTATCTCATCCTCTGTCATCCCCTGCTTCTCCCACCTTCAATCTTTCCCAGCATCAGGGTCTTTTCAAATGAATCCATCCCTCGCATCAGGTGGCCAAAGTACTGGAGTTTCAGCTTCAGCATCAGTCCTTCCGATGAACACTCAGGTCTGATTTCCTTTAGGATGGACTGGTTGGATCTCCGTGCAGTGCAAGGGACTCTCAAGAGTCTTCTCCAGCAACACAGTTCAAGCTCTCTGTTCCCGACCCCTCAAAAACGGAAGCTCTTGCGGACAGTTCACGTCCTGCAGTTAACCGCGCCTGGCCCAGAGAGGGCCGATCCAACCCTCACCCTCCTGTCTGTTTCAACCTCCACGCAGAGCTTCTGGATTTCCAAGGCTGCTGTTTACCCCTGTTCTTTCCCTGCACTGGGAGCGGGGCCGGCCCCGCCTGCTTCAGGGCCAGCTCGCGCTCCCACCCGCTAGAGGCCGTCCTCCTCACGGGCCCGCCTCCCAGGTGACAGCCGCGAACAGTGCGGCCGAGCGGGCGCCCTGGGCCCTGACCCCCCGGGGCTGCAGGGCCCCCGAGCCCGGGAGCAGCTCCGCCTCTAGCGGGCGGCGCTCGGCCGCGGCCCGGCCGCCCCCCGGCAAGCACAGAGGCCGCCGTCGGCCAGGCCCCAGGCCCAGCGTAAGGGGCCCCCAGAGGCAGCCTCCGTCCCTCCAGCCCCCTGCAGCCTGGGAAGGGCCGTGGGAGAGGCCGGAGGCAGAAGGCCGAGGGGTGAAGGGGCGCCCTGCCTCCGGCCGCTGGGACACCTTCTAGAGGAGGCATCTCTGCGTCTGGACGGATTCCCTGGAGGTAGCTGGGGAAGAGAGTAGAGGTGGGGGGAGAGGTGCAGGCGCAAAGGTCGGAAGTGAAAAAGGCAGGGTGGGGCAGGATGGCACCTCGTTGAATTTCCTGGGTTCCAGAGGCTATGTGTGTTAAGTAGGGGCCTTGGCCTTTAACCCAAAGTGATCCACAACAGGCCCTTGGCTGGGTGGTTAGATCTGTGCTTTAGAGAACGTGGGAGATACATTAGAACACAAAATAGAAGGAGCAACACATGTCAGGAAAACCACTTAGATTACTGCAGTATTTAAGGAAAGAATGGAGTCCTGAACTAAGAGGGTGGTGGGGGGAGAGAATTTGGAAATGATGTGATGGTCAGGGCAGTTCAGTCGCTCAGTCGGGTCTGACTCTTTGCAACCCCATGGACTGCAGCATGCCAGGCCTCCCTGTTCATCACCAACTCCCCGAGCTTGCTCAAAGTCATGTCCATTAAGTCGGTGATGCCATCCAACTATCTGTCATCCCCTGCTTCTCCCACCTTCAATCTTTCCCAGCATCAGGGTCTTTTCAAATGTCAGTTCTTCGCATCAGGTGGCCAAAGTACTGGAGTTTCAGCTTCAACATCAGTCCTTCCAAAGAACACCCAGGACTGATTTCCTTTAGAGATGCAATGGTAATTGGAAGACAATACAGCTCAGCGGGGCTGGAATCAGATTCCACTAGGGGACCAAGATGACTCCTAGCATTCTGATTTGGAAACTAGGTCTGCTGTTCTCAAAGTGTGTTCCATAGATGTCTGCGGGGGTGGGGATCCCGAAGACCCTTTCAGAAGGACCAAAAGATCACAACTATTTTCGCAAAAAAATTAAGATGTTTGTCTTTTTCAACACGTTACTGTTGGCTCTGATGATGCAAATGCAATGTCAGTTAAAACCACTGGTGCCCTAGAACAAATCAACTCAGCAAACTATACTAGTAGTCCTTGTACCACCACTCCCCAGGTCAAAAATAAAGCCAGCATACTGACAAATATCCATAATGAAGCGATATAAAGAACAGTCTGATGGGTAATCCATTATTACAATCTGGAAGGATTGTTTTTCTATAGTTTCGTTTTGGCTAATACAGATAATAAGGAAGTCTAATGAAATGGGGAAGGGGAGTTTTATTTCTCTCGTATATGTGAGAAATGTTGATTATCATTTAGCCACATTCATTGTTAACTTTAAATCAGCCCTGAAACAATAAATAGGTATTACCCTGACCAAAGTTAGAACTTGAGCAACAAGATATAAAGAAGTCATTGGATGACTTAATAAATGAAGAGGAGACAAATTTCCCACATGGAAAAATTCCAAATGAACCATGTAGATACTTTACCCTGAAGGAGGGGGGCATAAGGACCCACTCTTTAGGTGTGGGCTGCATACGGTGACTTCCTTCCCAAGAGTAGGTACATAGTGGGGTGTGGGGGGGCAACTTTACTGACAAACAGGACCAGATGATCAAGGTCAACATCAGCAGTTCATAAACCATGATGATCGCATGGAGCTTTGATATGATGTGATGAAAATGACACTTTACCTCTGTGATCTTCTTTCTCCAAACCCATAAACATCTAACCATGAGAAAAACATCAGATAAATTCCCATAGAGACATCCTCCAAAATACTTGATCAGCACTCCTAAAAACTGTCAAGGTCATCAAGAACAAGAGTCTGAGAAACAGTCACAGCCAAGAGGAACCATAAGAAGACATGACTTCTAAATGTGATGTGTGTATCCTGCCACAGTGAAAAGATATTAGGGTAAACTAAGGAAATCTGAACAAAATACAGACTTTAATTGTTCTCAACTTTGCATAATAATAATATAATGCATCAATATTGGTTCATGTGGTAACAAACACACCACAGTAAAGTGAGATGTCAATAATAGGGGAAACTGCCATAGTGGGGGAGGGTGGAAGAGACCAGAGGAGTTTATGGAAGCTCTGTTCTACCTGCTTGATTTTTCTGTAAAACTTTTCTAAAAGATAGTTTATTAATTTTAAAAATCCTAATATTAATTGGGAATAATTTACCATCCATCACTCTAACCTTACAGAATTTAAGTTCTATAATGAGATATCCATTTACCAAGCTCCTATCAAGCATGCCTCTGAACAGGTGGGTACTGGCTGTAAAAAAAAAAAAGAACAAAACAAGGCCCACCGCCTAGTTGAAGACAAAAGACATTTTAATTGTTTAATTGGTAATTACTGTCCTGAGAGGTGAGCATAACTGAAGAGCACAGAGGTATGGCAGAGAAAAGGGGCAGAAGCAAGAAATAATTGGGACTGGGCCTAATTTTTTTTCTTTTTTTAAATCTGTCCTTCTAAGAATCTCCCCCCACCCTTTTTTTTTTTTTTCCTTTTTGCTGAAAATGAAAGCACTGTAGAGGCAACAGTTTATTTACCATGGTGTTTTAACGTTGCATGTACAATGGACAAAATACACTTTAGAAAAAGCCAAAGTTTCTAAAACTGTTACAAATATAAAGGAATTTCATACATTTAAAACTAAGTGAATATTAAAACTGGGATGAGTAGAAAGAAGAGGGAGCTAAAAATGAACATATACAAATACAAAATAAAGATAATATATTGAAAGATGATACCTAAAATAGGTACCCAAAAGGACAATTACAAGGACAAAACTTTGGGAAACAGCAGTTTCATGACCTACATGTCTATGAGTATAAACTAGTAAGGGAGGTGGATAGGAGAGTGAAGATAGCACTTGGCATCTGCTCTCTGATAGGTACACATGCAAGAGGGTCTCTATTGTTGTAGCTGTTCAGTGGCTAAGTCGTGTCTGACTCTGCAGTCCCATGGACCGAACCATGCCAGGTCCTTCTGTTCTCCACTGCCTCCAGGAGTTTACTCAAATTAAGGTCCATTGTATATACAGAGGGTGTCTATACACATTATAAAATTTAATCTGAAACAGCCTTGAAACGAGGGTCTGTTATCTTTTCTCCATAAAATTCAGGTTTACAGGGATTAACATGACTTACAACAGAGCAAGATTCCACAATCTGTCCACCTGAAAGGCAAGCCCTGCTCATTTTGGTTCTCATTTAAGATCCTGGTAATATGGCAGAATTCACCCTGTCCCTTTCCACACAAAGCAGTCTTAGGATTTTAATGTCTCCTCTACTAGGATCCCACCCTGTTCACTTCATAGTCAACCGCATGGTCCACAGAACACTTCTAATTATGGTGTCTCATTTACTAGTTGGCCCGACGCTGGGCTTCCAAACTTCCGGGAGTGGTTTTCAGCGTCACTACCAAATTCACTCACGGAGACCACCAGCTTTGCTTACGTTCCAGTCATAAGCTTGTTGGAACCTCCCATTTCTTACTATCACGCTATTAGCTCCCTAAGCTTTACACTGGAACAGCACAGCGTTTTGAGGTGACTACAAAAAGAAGCCAACTCCCCTCTCATTGAGAAGGCCATCATAAACCATCCTAAGTAGTATGAAGTTTCCTGGGCCTCTTCTGATTCCATGACACCTTTTTGTGCGCTAAGTCACTTCAGTCGTGTCCGACTCTGTGCGACCCCATGGACTGTAGCCCAGGAGGCTCCTCTGTCCACGAGGACTCTACAGGCAAGAAACCTGGAGCGGGTTGCCATTTCCTCCTCCAGGGCATCTTCCCGACCCAGGGAATCGAACTTGCTTCTCTCTCGTCTCTCGCACTGACAGGCGAGTTCTTTACCACTTAGCGCCACCTGGGAAGCCCGTGTCACCTTACCCTTATTTCCTCACGAGTAAACTTGGGAGGGAAACAAATTTGCCAGCGTCCGGAGACTGTGGTGGGGAAACAGTGAAGGAGGGCTTTGCCTGAAGCGCACGCGTGATTTCGAGGCTCCGCGGGCCGCGCGGCACAAAAGGCGCGGAGCCGAGAGCCCGGGGGCCGCCGCCTCCCGGTGCATCTCGGGAAGGCCCCGGGCCGCGCCGCCGCGCCGCGGCTCCCGGCCTCCCCCGGCGGCTCCACCCGGGCCCGGGCAGAGAAGCAAGCACGGCCTGCCGGCGTCCTGTGGAAGCCGCCGCTGGGCCCAGGAAGCTCCCCGCAAGGCTCCTCCCGCCCCGGGGGTCTTTGTTCCCGCCAGGCGTCCCCCACCCCACTTTCTCGCCCCGCAAATCCGGGCTGCGGGAGGGTCCGCGGCTGGTCCTACTTGGAGATACCCTGATCTTGGGGGCGCGTCGGGGCGGAACGTTAGCACAGGCAGCGAAGAGAACCCCAAACTTGGATGCTAGGGGAAAAGGAGGGAAACACGCGCCGGACCGCCTCCTCGGCTGACCGCTCGGAGGCGGGCGGCGAGCTCCCGCGCTGCCGGCTAGCGCGGGCTCCGCAGGGCGCGCTGGCGGCTGCAGCGGCGGGGCGGGGCGCGGCGGGCCGGCCCTGGGCCTGCACGTGGTGGAACCGCTGTCCCCGTCGGGCATGGCCCCCGGAAAGCCACCGTTCTCTTGGGGAAAGGGGCAATGCCACCCGCCCACCCACACCCGGCCCCGTTCCGGAGAGATGTCTACGCTTCCCCTTGAAGAGCTCCAGAATTGGAGGTTGGGATTAGAGAGGGACCGCGCGGCTCGGCGCGAGCGTTTTGTTTCCTGCGCTGGGACCACTGAATGGGGAAGCTGCCAGGCAGGGGCTGGGTGACACGGGGTGCAGGGACCCACCCCCACGAAGAGCCATGACCGAGTCCACAAAACAGAGGGCGGGGGAAATAAGGGGGTTGATGCATACCTCGGCGGGGTCGCTGGAGCAAAGTGCAAGACAGGCATCCCTGTGCGTGGACGTCGTGGGGCTCCAGGGGTCCCAGTGGGCCCGGGTGGGGCGCGCGGCGACACGTGTGGGGCGCGCGGCGACACATGTGGTGCGCGGCGCACCGCGCTGTGTTTACATTCTGCAGCAGCTCCACGTTGTGCCGCCGTCCCCGCCTCCCATTGGCCAGCTCGCCAGGCGGCTCCACGCTGTGCCGCCGTCCCCGCCTCCCATTGGCCAGCTCGCCAGTCCCCCGGCGCCGCCCTCCGCCCGCAGGGGGCGGGCCTTTCGGGTCCCCGAGTCTCAGAAAACCCGGGTTCCTGGAGGCCTAGGCGGGACAGCCAGCCTGCGCCACAGGATGGCCACTTCCTAGCCGCTCTGTGCCTCCCACCCCCCCATCCCCACCCCCGAGCCGCCTCCACAGTGCCGTACGCCAGGGCTGGGGGCTGCGGCCTGACATCCCCGGCCTTCGAGAGTTGAGAGAGGAGGGAGGGAACAGAAACGTACTGGCGGGAGATTGACGAAATCGAGCGGCGGGGAGCAGGGCTGAGGCGGCGGCGGCGGAGCGGAGCCCTCTTGAGAGGGTCTCTCCTGCCGCCGGGCCGAGCGGGCAGGAGGGCAGGAGGGCAGGGGGCCGCGGTGAGCCAGCCCTGCCGGCCCTGGAGCGGGGCGGGCGCGGACGGAGGCCAGGGCGCGGCGCGGCGCGGCGCGGCGCGCGCGGGCGGGTGGCGGGCGTGCGGGGGAGGGGAGCGCGCTGTCCGGAGGTGTCAGTCTGCGGCGCATGCGCGCGGGGCGGGCCAGGCCCGGCCTATATATTGGGTTGGCGCCGGCGCCAGCTGAGAGCCGAGCGGTAGCGGGTCTGGCGGTGAGGAGGTGCCGGGCGCAGGGCGGGATGCGGGAGGAAAGAAACGCCTCACCCCTACCCCACTCCTCACCCCCGGGTCGATCCATCTCGCGGGCGGGAGCTTGGGGGCAGGGAAAGCGGGCAGGGCTGAGAAGCAGACGTCTGGGGACGCCGGGTTCCCGCGTTCCGCGTCCCTGTCAGGACCCTTGGCAGGGGACCTGGGAGGTGGTAGGAGATGGAGGGCTGCCCCTAAGCGGGAGGCCCGCGGAGCAGCCCCTCACTCTCGGGGCTTCTCTGTGCCGACCCCATTGGGGGAGCTATCCCCTCAGGAAAGAGGGTTGAGGGTCAGGGTCTCCTTCACGCGGAGAAAAGTTCCCAGAGCCGACCGGTTGCTCTACACCACCCCGGTTTCTCCCCCACCCCACCCCCGCTTTTTAAATGGAACTGCCTTTTCTTCGTCCTCATCTCCCATCTGGAGTCGGGGTCGCAGTGCCCCTCCAGGCGGTGGGCAGGGGCCGGCGGGGCCGGGAAGGAGGGAAAGGAGACTGAAGGACGTGACACAAGTTCCCTCCGCCCCCTGCTCCCCCGCCACCGCCGCTCTCCAAATTGGCGCGGAACCGGCTTCTCCTCAGCCTCTCGCCTCCACAACCCCCCTCTCCCCGCGGCTTGTGCAGGGTGGGAGGTGGGGGAAAGTGGGGGCGCTGCCCAGGCCCCGCTCGGGGTGGGGGGGTGGGGGTCCGGGGGAGAGGGGTGCAGGACGCAGAAAAGATCCCATCTGCTTCCCTGCGCGTTCGGAGGGGCTCTCAGGGAGCTTTGCAAAATGTTTTTTGAACACTCCGGGTCCGGGCTGTACCTTGAGTTGTGGGAACACAGGCATGTGTCTAAAAAATCCTGCGCTAATATAGTGCAGAAGTCATCGCGGTAAAATGGCTCGGGTCATCTCCTGAGGAACCTAGGTGTAAGCCTCTGACTGGCACTTGGAGAGTATGAATGACCACGTATTTGACTCTGGTTTTTCCTCCCCACTCCTCGCCCCCCCAGAGGTTTCCTTCACCTGAAAGAAGAGAATGTCAAGACGCAGGTAACATTATTTGTCTTGGAAATATGTTTCAAAGTTAGTTGCTGCCTTTGAGACGAATCACTTTCTAATTAAACTTCCTTCTTAAAAACTCTATAGTAGCCGTTTACAAGCTAAACAGCAGCCCCAGGCCAGTCAGACGGATTCCCCGCAAGAAGCCCAGATAATTCAGGCCAAGAAGAGGAAAACGGCCCAGGTGAGTTAAGGAGGGAAAGAGAGGAGAGAGAAAATTCCTTGCTGGGACCTTAGTGCAACCATGACTTTTTTATTTTCCAGGATGTCAAAAAAAGAAAAGAGGAGGTCACCAAGAAACATCAGTATGAAATAAGGGTAATGCAGAACTGGGCTGGGTTTGGGGGACACAAATGCGGGACCAAAAAAAAAAAAATTGTTACTGCTTTGCGGTAGGAAGATTCCTCTGACACTTTTAATGCCCCTAGGGGTCAGCAGGAACGCGCTTGTCTTTGGGTGGTTTTTATGTCCCTGAATCCTACTACAGCTGCAGAGTAAGTTTGCCTTGACGCAGCTGGTTCCTCTTTGTAAATCCCTCCCTCTAGGAGCTGCCTGGTGCACAGGGCCCGCCTAATCTGTCCAATGTAGTGCTCTTTGTTCCCTCTCTGACTATAGTGGAGGATCCTAATAGTGCTCCTAGGGCATAAATAGATTGTAAAGTCGGCGACAGACTGGCACCCAGCCCTTTGCTATCTACTCTGCCTATGTGTTGTACAGAAAACACTGTAGAAATAGTGGTTCTCTTTGAAGCCAGCATTCACTGGAGAAAGGGCCCTTTAGATATTTAAGTAATTGTTTCTACTTTCAAGGTTTTGCCTTCGTGTATTCTAAAGTAACAGGCCTTAAAGGAGTGGAGAGGGTGGGGAAGTGCCCTGGACACTACTGCTAAATATAGAAGAAGAATTTTATAATATTGAAAGTGGTATTTGACTACAGATGCGTTTTGTTGTTCTTTCTCCTCTCCCTCAATACCTAATGTCTTGTATTTGCAGAATTGTAATCTGTTGTCTAAAACATCCTGTTACTACTTATGAACACTGATACGAGTTATAGGGCTAATTATTAAATATGAATGTCCAATTAACTAGACCGTCAGCACTGTTAGCAAATGATGGTGTTTGGGGGAAACTATAGACTGTTTAGAAGTATTAGCTTTCATTTAGAAAAGATCTCAGACAAAAGCTAGTTTCTTACTGTACAAATATAGTTTTTTTTTTTTTAATGACAGAATTGTTGGCCACCTGTATTATCCGGGGGGATCAGTCCTTGCATTATCATTGAAACACCCCACAAAGAAATAGGAACAAGTGACTTCTCCAGATTTACAAATTATAGATTTAAAAATCTTTTTATTAATCCTTCACCTTTACCTGATTTAAGGTAAGAAAAATTTCAGTAATTTAATGTCAAAGATTAAAATTTACTGATGTAATATATGGTGCTATTTTGAGGGGTTTTTTTTTTTGGCCTTCATTATAAGATGTAAAAACTTGTTTTTTTAAAAACTAGTCTTTAAGCACATGTTTTCTGGTAGTAGTCCTATTACAGATGACATAGGTTATTTAAAACAGTGATTGTATAACATTTTCATTTGCTTGCTGAAGACTGTAAGCCTTATCAGAACTGAATCACCTTTTTTAATAGAGTTTAAGTAATTTATGTACATTGTTAAGCTGGAAGTATTTTAACATGTACAGCATTTTCATTTGATAGATTAGCTCCTCTTCTTACCCAGATTAGTTATTAAGGTCTATACTTTTTTATAGTTAATGACTAACAGGTACAGCTTATATAAAATATGTAGTAATTTATATTTGGCTTTAATAAGCAAATTAATGGACTCAGATGTTTAAACTCACCCATCTTCCTTTTGTCCTGTCCCACCTAACTCCCACTGCAGAGTACTGACAATCTGTTTGGAGGTGATTGAGACTATCTCTACTGGGATCATACGTTCTAAATATTTACGTTTTTAGTATTGTTCTTGAAAAAACATGATTATCTTATATCGATGCCTTTGTAAAATATAAGTAAATGGGGACTAGAAGGTATTCTTGCTGCTGCTGCTAAGTCATTCTTGAAATCTGTCTATTTAGATTATCATAGTCCAAGTTCTTTGTATAATTTCATGTTAAAGAAATGGTTTCTTAAAGTAGCAATTTTTCCTAATTTAAGAGCTGTTCCTTCCAAATTCTGATTCAGTGTTTGGAAGTTCAGTTTATTCAATGTGAAATAGATAGCCGTATATTATGTAGATCACACAATATTTTTCGCCTTTCCATAGCTGGGGATGTTCACAAGATGTTTGGCTAAACATGTTAAAAAAAGAGACCAGATATGTTCACGACAAACATTTTGAAGTTCTGCATTCTGAGTTGGAACCACAGATGAGGTCAATACTTCTAGACTGGCTTTTAGAGGTATGTTCTAGCAGTACAAAATTCCTTTTTCTCTGTATGATGGGAACGTATTTAAACATATATGCTTTCCATGTGCCCTCATGGTATATTACCTATTGCCAGGAGCCTTTTTGTTGTTGTTGTTTAGTACTTATTAGCGTCTTAGTTGTGGCATGTAGATCTTCAGTTGCAGTATGTGAACTCTTAGTTGCAGCATGTGGGATCTAGTTCCCTCAAATCCCTGCATTGGGAGCACAGAGTCTTAACCACTGGACCACCAGGAAAGACATCAGGAGGCATTTTTTGGGTGCTGTTCACCAGCAGATGGTAAGAGTAAAATCTTGACACAGCCACTATATCCCATACAACCCAAACACAATTTAGAAGTCCTGGTATCTGAGTATTGCTGTGTACTAGGCACTGTTCTAGGTGCCAAGGATATTCAAGATGAACAGAATTTGACAAGGTTTTGAAGTCTGCTGTGCAAAGTGAAAAGCCAGGACTAGGCTTCAGACCTCAGAAGTCCTTCATCACCAAAATCAAATTATGATTTGGACTCCTAATTTCTATATCCTAAATGATAAGGCGGCTTTGAATATCCAGTAGCCCTAAGCCCTAAGAAAGCCCATGTAACTTCCTTTTATTATATCCCTCTGTTCCTTTCAGAAATAAACTGTACCATTAAAGAAATAATCAGTGATCCAAAAGTCCCTAAATATCTGTGCCAGAATGTCTGCTCTCGTTTAGGCCCCATATCCTTTCTGGATAATAATTCTGAAAGAATCTCAAATTGAGAAAATGATTACCTGTATTGATAACAAATTGATTTTCCCACAATCCTTGGATATTTGCTCTGTAATTTCCCTGTTTTGTATAGAGACAGTGAACTTTAAGGGGGAAGTACCACATGGCAGAATAGATCTCAGAAGCCATCAGAAAAGTTCTTATGAGTACAAAATGTCCTTCTGAATCCGGTCATCTTATTCCTTATTCTGACTAGAAGGGAAGATTATATTTCAATCATGTGTGTACAAGACTGTAGTTGATTTCTGACTTTTTCTGAATGTCTAGTGATCATGAATGCAACTTTTCAGCATAATTATGTTAATTTTATTTTTCCTTTTTATGTTAAATTGATTTTTATTCAGTGGTTGTCTATCCAATTTATCCCTATTTTCCCTTAAATATATGATTACATATACAAAACCAAATAGAATATAGTAAGTCAAATCCAGCAGAGCACTAATCTCTACTTTGTCTTAGTATATTCTTTCAGTCTAGGAATGCAAAAATGGTTCAACATTTGAAACTCTATTTATAGTTTAAGAAAACTCATAAGGTTATATATCATGGATGTAAAAGGTATTTTTTGAAATTGAATATACATTCCTGATTTTAAAATGTGTAATCAACTAGGAATAAATTTCCTTAACACGTTAAATGTTAATTAGAAACACATTGATGTCTATCCCTCTGTTTCCTCCCTGCTTCATAAAATTATTTTGAGAATTAAAAGCTTTCCCTATGTTGTGGAAATGACAGATATTACTTATTAGTGATAGTAATAGTGTAACATTAGGGGAACTCCCATTACAGTCAGAAACAAGGAATACAATAAAAATTTTGACTATCACCAGTGTTATCCATTCAGTTTTCTTCTTTAATTCTTAAATGAGGAAAGAACATTGAAGAAACACTGTTGTCATTTTGTAGTTAAATGTGTATCTAAAATGATGAAAAGGAATCACTTGGAACTATCAGAAGACAAACTAAGCATCATGAAAACACCCACCCATTTATCATCAATAAAAATTTAAAAGTTAATAGGAAAAAAGTTCTTATCCATAGTTAGCAAATGTACCTGGGAATGAACACATTAAATCCATGTGGGGAAAAAACCTATGAAACTAATTAAGAGTCAGTGAGGATGGTAATAGATTTATCCTATTAGCACATGTTAATTTTTTCCTGCATTTGTGATTTGGTATCGTAAAAAAGTTGGGCTTCAGAAAACTGTTCTTTAGTATGCTAAGAGGGACTCTGTAATTTGGAGAAATTAATGGAATAATATTTAAATTATTTTGGATTCTTCTCTAGGTATGTGAAGTATACACACTTCATAGGGAAACATTTTATCTCGCACAAGACTTTTTCGATAGATTTATGTTGACACAAAAGGATATAAATAAAAATATGCTTCAACTGATTGGAATTACCTCATTATTCATTGCTTCCAAACTTGAGGTAAGCTCTTAGAGTTTATCCCTAGATATATTTACCCCAAACTCTTAAATTATAAGTCTCTGGTTTGATTCTGGGACTAGAATCTAGGTGAAATGTTCCATGACTCACTGTGCCAAACAAAACCACCAATGCTGTCTCTATATACCTAGTTATGGTGCTTGGATTCAACAGAATGGTCTGTGAAACCTACTTAACCAATCAAATGCAATAAATGCTACACTGGGTTAGAATAAAGATCTATATCCAGCCTAATATTTCTGTATCTGATAATAGTGCCAGGATAGAAGGAAATAACTTTTCTGCCTGAAATCTTTTTTCACATAGTTTCAATCTACTTTTCTTAAATTCAACACAGATCATTAGTAACTTCCTCTGATGTTTTCAAAGCCTGTACAGTTTTGAGAGTACAGGAGGGACTGAATCATGCATTAATTTCCTTAAGTGTATTTTTCTTCCACATTTTGTCTTTTGAGGTTTACGGGCTGTCCCCAAATTTTATAAGTTTGTATTTTCAGTATCTCCTTACCTGAAATAATACTGTATGTTTCAAATGTTTTTCTAGACTGAATCTTGATCTTTAGCCTGTTCTCACCTGTGGCAGGCATCTCTTCTACTCCTCTGATCATTCTGGTTCTTGTTCTTTGAACTGTTAAGACAGATCTGTCATCAACAAACTGCACAAATTTTTGACTAACCATACTGTTGTACTAGGGTAAGGTTAACAGTTTCAGTTCTAGACTTTGCTGAGTATCCTGTTTCAGTCTAGTATGCTAGGCAGTCCTAAAACAAGTTTGGCTTTCTGTTTTAAGCAGTCGCTGAAATCACTGATTAAAATACTCTAATTGCTTATTAACTAAGATTTTAAATCAGTTCTATACAAATCTTTCAATCAATACAAGTTGGCTAATTTAGATACCTAGATATGAAAAATATTAAATTTAAGGTTGTTTTGGCTATCATAGAATTATTTTATAAAGATTTATAATCACCTGAAGCTGTCTTTTAAAAACAAAGCCTAGATGTGGTCTGTATATGTGTATATATGTGGTTTGTTTTAGTCTCAATCTCAACTGTGCTTGATATTAATTAAATTCATTTTAAAGGAAATCTACGCTCCTAAGCTCCAAGAGTTTGCTTATGTCACTGATGGTGCTTGCAGTGAAGAGGATATCTTAAGGATGGAACTTGCTATATTAAAGGTAATAATAATTATATCTTTATTATTTCTACTTGAAATTTAGTAACTGTAGTTTACTAAATCTCAAAGACTACAATGTAAGTAGTGAAAACTGAGGTTTTAGTATTAGGATCCAGTTCTAAGATGGGAGGGGAATTTGCTTAAACTGTAAACTATTCTTTTGCATCTTTTAAATTTCCTATATTGAGAATATTGTTAATTTAAAAGTGAACACTTTTAAAACTTATAGGTAGTTAGCACAGTGTGTGTACTAAATGAATCTCAACAATGATTCTCAAATCTTGAGTTGTTTTTCCACTTCCAGCAGATAGAAAATGAGAAATATTTTACTGCCTTTTTTTCTTCTCTATATGTATGGCAAGTGCTATTAATAGAAGGTAGAGGAGAGAAGCATAAAGGTGTTTAATTGGGCCTTGAATTAGAAATTAAAGGGTGAATGTTAGCTACTAGAAAATATGTTATGGAATTTGAGCATCATGGCTTTATAAATAGGACATAGAGGAGAACACAATATGACCTTCATTTGTAAGTTATCTATAAATTATATGCATTAAAATATAAATTACAAATTTGTTGTAAAATATACACATTCAGATTGATAGCTCTATGTTAGAATGTGATCTTGTTGGCATGCTGATACTGTTCTTTTTTAAAAAAATTTATTGACGTATAGTTGATTTTCAAATGTTGTTAGTTTTAGCTGTGTAGCAAAGGTGATTCAGCTATATATATATATGTACACACACACACGTTCATATTATTTTTCAGATTTTTTTCCCATTATAGGTTATTATATTTAGTATAGTTCTGATATGTCCTAACAATCAAATTATCTAGATTCAGACTTCAAGTACAGTGTATGCATACATGTATGCTAAGTCGCTTTAGTCATGTCCAACTCTTTGCAACACTATGGACTGTAACCTGCCAGGCTCCTCTGTCCATGAGATTCTCCAGGCAAGAATACTGGAGTGGGTTGCCATGCCCTCCTCCAGGGAATCTTCCCAACCCAGGTCTCTTGCATCTCCTGCATTGGCAGGTGGGTTTATTACCACTAGCGCCACCTGGGAAGCCCGAGGTATACTATAAGGATATATAAAGAGAAGATGGAATTCTCTGGGTGGTCCTACAGGCATTAAGACTCTCTGTTCTATCCTAACTATTGTAGACTTATAAATGGTAAAGTCCCAGGGCTTTGAGGAGGGAAAGCTATCATAAATTAGGATTTGTCTTTTTTTTTTTTTAACTTTTACACTTTGAATAGAAGCCACTGGAGATCACAGAAAGAAAGAAAAAGTGTAGAATCAGTTCTTGGAAGATTCGAATGGAATTAGCTGTGGAGTCATTGAATACAATTAAAAGGGTAGTTTCTGTAAAGTAGAGAACACTTTCGGAAGACAAGGGGCTGCTGGAAATGAGAAAAATAGGAGAGAAAAATAGGAATGAAAAATAGGCCCAATGAACTTTGTAAATAAAGATAATTAGAGTATAATAAAGGGGTCTGTATCAGTAATAGACTAAAACACAAGCCACTTTAGATGGTGAGATACCTATAAATATTTTCATTAAAATAAGAAATAAGCCTAAAGCAGAAAGTTTCTTAAAACAGCTATTTAAGGAACTACCCATATAATGTGGAGTATACATAACTACACTTGTTAACAGGCATTTTAATTCCATTAACAGGCTTTAAAATGGGAACTTTGTCCTGTAACGGTCATCTCCTGGCTAAATCTTTTCCTCCAAGTTGATGCTCTTAAAGATGCTCCTAAAGTTCTTCTACCTCAGTATTCTCAGGAAAAGTTCATTCAAATTGCGCAGGTATTGATATTTTTATTGTGTATATGCTAATGTTATTAATTACAGGTTTTGTTTAGTGTATTTCTTTAGTGTTAAATAGGCTATACAACAAAATGACAACATACTGAATTAAATTCACTCCTTAACTGACTAGAACAAAGCTCCTGATGCATAAAATTCTGTCTCAGTATTTACATTGCTAACTGAAAATTCTAGAAAAGTTTTTAAACTTGAGTTTAAATATATCATGAGCACTTTTCACTAGGAATATGAATGAGGTAGACAGTTAAATCCCTCTTTTTGATTTAACAGAGAAAGATATTTTTTGGCCAGTTGTTTCAGGTTTTAAATGGTATAAAAATTATTGCAATATAAATTATCTTACCATCTTATATTTGAATACATATGGAACCTATTTTACATATTGGAATTAAAATCACCTAATTTAGTTATAACATTATTTTTTAAAAGTTTAAACTTCCTAGGCCAGTGTATAACAAATATTCTAAGAAAGTACAGGAGGAGGGTACTGTTCTTTCCTGCCTGCTTCTCATGAGTAGAATAATCAGAACTATAAAGGTCTGACTTCTTAAAGACCCTTTCTAGGCTGTAACTCTCTAGCAGCTCCATTTTTAAAAACATGAGGGAAAGATATTCCTTATTTCATATTTTTTGTGTTCTGAAATACTGGAGTTCCACAGAAAAGTAATACTTTCTCACTTATCTTTGTAAATTCTGTTTCCTGTATCTAGAACATTCTCTACCCCCAGTCTCTCTGGCTGCCTCCTTAAGACTGATTTAAGCAGAGTCTTCCCTGCTCTGCATCAGGGCACTTCCTAATAGGATATGCATGCTACATTGTAACAGTCCTTTACTTGTCTGTTAACAAGACTGGAACTTCCTTTGGATGGCGATTTCTCTCTTTGGATCCCTGCAGTTTTAGCAATTCTTAGCATATGGTCCACATTGTAAGCACTTTAAAATGCTAGCTGACTAATGACATGTAGTACTCATTCTTTCCTAAAAGTCTTACACTTTTTCCTCTGTTAGCTTTTAGATCTGTGTATTTTAGCCATCGATTCATTAGAGTTCCAGTACAGAATACTGGCTGCTGCTGCCTTGTGCCACTTTACCTCTATTGAAGTGGTTAAGAAAGCCTCAGGTAAGACCGTGTATTTTGTTCTTTTTTTACCCATTTACAACTCTTGAAGGGACTATTTATGAACTTAGCATCCTGCTAAACAAGACTTTAAAATTTTAATGGAAAAAAGCAGTTTAGCAATATCTTCCCTTCTATTATAAGTAGTTTCTAATCCAGCGTATATCCACAAATAAAAATTAAGGTTGGGACGTCCCTCGTGGTTCAGTGGCTAGGATTCCACATTCCTGATGCAGGGGCCCAGGTGCCTCCCTGGTCAGGGATCTAGATCCCACATGCTGCAACTAAGACCCGGGGCAGCCAAATAAGTAAGTAGTTTCTTTAAAAATGAAGTCAAATGGAATTTAAATCCTTGAAGTTAGTCAGTGTGATTACAGCTCTGCCTTAAGTTTTTGGGTTTTGACAGTTTCAATTCCCTATGTAGCATGTACTGGCTAAAAAGCTCTAAGTCTTTTTCTCCCTCAAAACATTATAAACGGTTTAAGAGGAATAATCTGTTTTGACTTGCTAAACTTGTTGATTTTGGTTTATTTTATGTGCTTGTTTTGGTTTCCTTTTTACATGAGTTTTTAATTAACTATCTTTAAATTTTAAAGCACAAGCAAATACAGTAATCATGTTTCTGATATAACAGAAACATATGTATTTTTCTAATAATACATGTATTTTTCTAACTTTTCTTTATCTAGGTTTAGAATGGGACAACATTTCTGAATGTGTAGACTGGATGGTACCTTTTGTCAGTGTAGTAAAAAGTACTAGCCCAGCGAAGCTTAAGATTTTTAAGAAGATTTCTATGGAAGACAGACACAACATACAGACACATACAAATTATCTGGCTATGCTGGTATGTTTCTTGTATTTTTTGGTCTATTTATTAAGGCAGTGAAACTGACAGTAAGGATACTAATGGAGTAATATTTCAGGCACTAATATAAGATAGTAAGGGGATAGAAAGTTCCAGTGAGGACACTGATTTCAAATGTAGAAAACCTAATAAAAATTAACTTTGAAGTCCAATCAAGATTTTTAAGTGTCTCAAGATTAATACCAGTACTCCAGGTAGTTTAAAAATACAAGTTGCAGGCAGTTAATATTGTTGAACCTCTAGAATATGACTAGTCACAGTTGTAAAGACAGAAAGAGACCATTATATTAAGCCTAAGAGTCTGGTTTGACTTTGTTATATCAGTGCTTTATCTTAGCTGTTAATCTCTACATGATTTCTTCACATGTATAGGATGAAGTAAATTATGTAAACACCTTCAGAAAGGAGGGACAGTTGTCACCAGTGTGCAATGGAGGCATTATGACACCACCGAAGAGCACTGAAAAACCACCAGGAAAACACTAAGAAAGTTAACTGAGCAAACAACTTGGAACTGATGAAGTGCTGCACAGCATTTCATGGAACTTAACTACTTACGTTTTACAGGAAAATAGTGCTGTGACTGTCCTGCCAATTCAGAAGTTTTACTGCCATTCTTTGATTTATAAACCACTTAAAATTGGCACTAAGGAGGAAATGTATTTAATTCCCATGTTAGCTGTTTAAAGAAACAGCAGTACTTGTTTACAAAGATGACTTCATTCCCAATACTAGCTGGATAAAAGCCAGCCACGATTTATGCCATAACAAGTCTTTTGACCCAGTGTTGCTATGTTTATCTTGATAAACTAGGAATTTCATCATTGGAATTTTCAACTAGATAACTGTTACCTTTTAAAGGGTATATTAAATGATACAGTACTTTGAATCTAGCTTTTAGATTCTCAAAATTTATAAACTCTTAACTAGTGCAATTTGGTTCTTGAAAATAAAATTTAAACTTGTTTACAAAGGTTTAGTTTTGTAATAAGGTGACTAATTTATCTATAGCTGCTGTAGCAAGCAAGCTATTATAAAACTTGAATTTTTAAAAAATGGTGAACGTTAATCTGTTTGACTATTTTTATTTGCCTTGCTATATAACATTTTTAACCAGTAAAGCTTAGATGAACATGGTGTTTAAACTGTACTCTGAACAGTGGGAATACCAAAGAAATTATAAACAAGATAAATGCTGTGGCTCCTACTTGGGGCTTTGACGTAAAGGTTGCTTTATAATAACTCTTTGTACATCACAATTGGGGCAAAAAACTTAAGTACCCTTTGGAGCTATTTATATGAGAAAGTCACTTTATTACTCTAAAAAAAATCTTTAGGGTTATCTTAATTTAGTGTGACTAAGGCTTTATTTATATTTGCAAAACTGCTAAGGTCCTTTTTAAATTCTTACATTATGAGTTAAGGACAGTGTCAAAGTGATAAAGCTTAACACTTGACCTAAACTTCTATTTTCTTAAGGCAGAAAAGCAGTAAATGTATACTGACTCCTAGAAATCTATTTATTAAGAAAAAAAAAAAGCAACAAAACCTTGACATAAGAACTTACTGTATATAGCTACTCTTACATAAATATTCTAGTTTTTTTAAAAATGAAATGTCAGCCTCAAAAGTAGATTAGAAAATTATCCTAGATTTACTGGTTTATTGTTATTGAACATGTGACTCTTTCCTTTGAAGAAATTATAAATTTAAGCTATTGTTATGGTATGAAGTCTTCTGTATAGTTTTCATTTTTAAACTAATATGTTTCAGTATTGTCTGAAAAGAAAACGCCACTAAATATGTACATATGTATTATATAAACTTAATCTTTTAATACTGTTTATTTTTAGCCGACCATTTAAAAAATAAAAGTTAAAAATTGTAACTAACTGCTTAAAAGTAAAGTTTCGCCATTGCTTGGAGAAACTTTTTTTTCCTTCTCTGCGCTGCCAGCTGTAACACTTCTTCTGGGTTGCTTGCATTCAGTTCTGTCTGGCCGATGGCTTTGATCTTCCAAAACAGAAAAGTGATGTTGTTAGAGGTCTGGTCAAAAACAAAGCTTTGCTAGTATACATAATATAAAACTACCTACTTGCTAACAACGATAACTGAACCTCTAATTGTAGATGCTAAGAGGTGTAGAAGAAATTAACATAAAGACTAGAAGCACTCAAGAAAAAGACCAATTACCACAGTTTGTGGAATTATCTTCAGAATATTAAGTAAATTCATTTAAGTTTTATCTGACTAAAAATATCACTAAATAAAGCCTGCATGTAATCTGACACATTTTTTAAAGATTCTAAAAAATAATTCAAAAAAATAAAAATTCATGTTTGGGGGCTTCACTTTTTATATATGTAAAAATAGCTAGTTGCTCAGCACTAAATATAGTGACCCATCTCTTTCATGATTAGAAGGAAATACTTCAGCCTGATAAAAATCTATAGTAGCATTCTGCCATGGAATGTTTTGTGAGAGCATGTTTTAAGATCTTAAAATTACCTTTAAAGAAGTTCTAAGTTTTTTTTTTTTAAAAAACAAGAGACTATTTGAAAGGTAGCCTGAAGGAAGTTAAGACTATTCAGAAATGATCATCAGGTTAGTGGGTAGGAGGACTTGCTGATAATGCTATTTCAATATGAAAGAATCCATGTGAAAAAACCTAGTAGTGGGGAATAACCAGAGTTATTTCAAACAAAATATCCTGAAGACAACTGGCTAAAAAAGTCCAAAGTATAAGACAAATTGGACAGAGAACAAACTTATGGATAACGGTGTGGGGGGGGATTAATTTGGAGATTGGGACTGACATATATACACTACTACATATTAAAAAAAAAAAAAAAGAACCTACTGAATAGCAAGGAAACTACTCAGTGCTCTGTGATGACCTAAATGGAAAAGAAATCTAAAAAAGAGGGAATACACATATAACCGACTGACTCTGCTGTACAGCAGAGACTAACACAACACTGTAAAGCAATTATATCCCAATAAAAATTTTAAAAAGACAGAAGTTGGAATAGGAGGCAGATATTTGAGAGAAATACCACACCCTAAGTGGGTAGTGGTCAAATCCATAAGTGAATGAGGTTACCTAGGGAGAATGAAGGGCCATCATGAAATACCCAAGGACTAACTTCTTGACAAAAACCCAAGTTTCAGGGTAGATAGGAAAATATCCACAAAGAAAAGGCTGAAGAATCAGGGAGTTAAAAATGATGTCAAGGAAGCCAAAGGAATAAAGAATTTCAAGGAAGGAAGGAGGTGTAAACAACAGAATAAAGACTGAAAAGTATTCACTGCCTTTGGCATTTGGTGTCCCTTGAAAACAGTGGGGGACAGGAGAAATCAAACTGGGTAAAAGAGCTTCCAAAAACTAGGCAGAGGGGACAGAAAGAGGTAGAGGCATAGTCAAGAGAAGTTTTTATTAAGGATAAAATAGTTCATAGGTTTAACAGGAGTGCTTGACAATATAAGAGGGGAGATAACCAACTGAAAGGGATAGAATGACTGAAGGGATAGAATCAAAAGCATAAAAACGTATCTTCATAAAGGAGTAGCATCAACATACTGAGTCCAGCTGGCGATTGTTTCAAAGGTGAAAAGTAGGGATCTGAAACAGGAATTTGAACCTGGCGCTCACAGGGCCATAACTCCCAAGGAGTTTCCCAAGGACAGGAACTGATCAGTCTTTTTTCCTTGTCTACTTCAAACACAAGGAAGTTACTGTAAATGGGAAAAGGAGAGAAACCTAAAATATTCCCTAAAAAGAAGGCAGACCACTGACTACTGGCAGGTGGACAAAGGAAATCGGGGGCCAACTAAGGCTGCAGGCCAGGGAGTACACAAGCCAGAATGTGCTGTACTCCAGGCCAGTAGGAAAGAAGGCGAGCTGGGAAAGGGCGGAGAGTCTGGGGACTTGGTCATGAAACCTGAACATCTCATGATCATGAGAAATATGAAAGTCAAGAGGTAAGAAAGGGACAGATTACTGGCAGAGAGATCTTAATAGAGCAATTCTGTCAAAAAGGCCTGGCTATGGATACTGGAGGCTGATGAATAAGGTGACAGTGAAACTTGGAATGTTGGGGAGCTGGATAAGTCGATTATATATCTTTTGATGCACGCAGAGGAACAAATAGGTTAGTGTTTAGATGAGCTAATAAGGAGGTAGGTTTAAGCTTCCAAGAAGGGGCTTAAAAAATGATAAAAGTAGAGGTAATCTGGATATCTCATCAGGGTACTGAGAAATTTTCAGCATTACCTTCCAACCCTGGTTAAGTTGTAAATGAAAGAGTGAGCAGCTTCCAATAAAGTGGAACTGGCACGATATACTCTTGTCTCTTTCTCTCTTTTTAAAGATGCTGTTGTCACTCTGTCGCCTCTAAGTAATGGCCATAGAGTTTAGTCCAAATAAGAAGCTTTAAAATATCAACAACCTCAGATACACAGATGATACCATTCTAATGGCAGAAAGTGAAGAGGAACTAGATGGCCTCTTGACGAGGGTGAAAGAGGAGAGTGAAAAAGCCAGCTTAAAACTCAACATTCAAAAAACTAATATCAACATCTGATCCCAACATTTTAGGGCAAACAGAATGGGAAAACATGGAAGCAGCGAAATTTCATTTTCTTGGGCTCCAAAATTCCTGTGGATGGTGACTGCAGCCATGAAATTAAAAGACCCTTGCTTCTTGGAAAGAAAGCTATGACAAACCTGGGCAATGTATTAAAAAGCAGAGACATCACTTTGCCAACAGCCAAAGGTGTGGTTTTTCCAACAGTCACATATGGATGTGAGAGTTGGACCATAAAGAAGGCTGAGTGCTGAAGAACTGATGCTTTCAAATTGTGGTGTTGGAGAAGACTCTTGAGAGTCCCCTGGACAGCAAGGAGATCAAACCAGCAATCCTAAAGGAAATCAACCCTGAATATTCATTGGAATGATGCTGAAGCTCTAATACTTCGGCCAGCTGATGGGAAGAGCCAACTCATTAGAAAAGACCCTGATGCTGGCTGGGAAAGACTGAAGACAAAAGGAAAAGGGGGCAGCAGAGGATGAGATGGTTGGATGGCGTCACCGACGCAATGGACATGAACTTGAGCAAATTCCAGGAGACAGTGAAGGACAGAGGAGCCTGGCATGCTGCAGTCCATGGGGTCGCAAAGAGTGGGACACGACTCAGCGACTGAACAACAACAGGAAAGTAATGATTTCTAAGAAGGTGACATCTGAGGAGAAACCTGAGCAAAGTTAAAAAAGAATGTTCCTGAAAGAGAAAATCTTACAGACACTTCGGTGGTGAATGTTCTTGGCATGCTCAAAGAATGGCAGGGGTACTGGGGCAGCAGGACTTAGCAAAGCGGAGTCAAGTGACTAGCTAGCAGTCAGGCCACTCTCGACCTCGCAGACCATGTGAGGCACCAACACTGTATGAGACAAGAAATGGTTTAGTATCAGGGAAATTAGGTGCATCACTGAAGAATCAAAGCACAAAACAACTTACTGCAATTTGTCTTTTATCTGTTTCTCCTCTTTTATGATGAAGATCTAAATGAATCAGTTAAGAATAATAAATTTAATACTATGACATATCATGATATAGAGTCTCTGTTCTGTTCTTCATTTTTTATTTAGAAAATACATAATATCAAATACTTCTTTAATTTACAGAAAATGAACTGTTCTAGTAACACACACATATGTTAATGAAAGGATACAAGTCAAATATTCCAAAATGGTAACATCCCATATGTAGTCATAGTAGGAATCCATTGCATCATGACTGAAAAACAGAATTCAGTTATTTCATCTTCCTTAAGCAGAAAATTTCAACTCTATTTTAAAAACCATTCATACCTGTTTTGTTCCTGCAGTGATTTAAAGGCTGTTTTGTAGTCAATCTCTCTGAGGAACTGGCATAAAATTGCCACCTACATAAACAAAGAATTAAAAATGGTTTCACATACTGAACTTATGGTTGCTGTGGGGAAGAGATAGTTAGGGATTTAGGGAAGGTAATACACACTGCTGTATTTAAAATGGATAACTAACTAACAAGGACCTATTATATAGCACATGGAGCTCTGCTCGATGTTACGAGCCAGTCTGGATGGGTGGGGGCTTTAGGGGAGAATATATGTACAGCTGAAACTACCACAACACCGTTAATCAGCTATACCCCAATACAAAATAAAAAGGTTAAAGTTTGGGGAAAAAATAAAAATAAAAAAGGTTTCATGTAATTAGTGTCAACAGTGACTCCTGGTTTTCCAGGGATAGCTTTTCATGACTCTTATGTCCAGAATGTGTGCTTTGTTGCTCAGTCGTGTCCAGCTCTTGGTGAACCCATGGTCTGTAGCCTGCCAGGCTCCTTCCGTGGGATCCTCCAGGCAAGAATACTAGAGTGGGTTGCCATGCCCTCCTCCAGGGGACATTTCCAAGCCAGGGATTGAATCCTGCTCTCCTGCAACGCAGGCGGACTCTACCCTCTGAGCCACCAGGGCAGCCCTATGTCAAGAATATATTCTCTAACTTCAGAGGCCTTGCAGGTCAGGCTGAATGAATCAGCTCGTATGTATGGAATCCATCCAATTTTAATGGTAAAAATCCTTACACGTGTCTGTCTGCCCAATATTTCCTTCACCAGTAACTTAAATCATAAAATTTTTAGAGCTTTACTTGAATGAGAGGCTGGCAAAAAGCCGGTTTAGAAAATCAAAGGGAATGGAAAACTGACAAAAGTGTTAAATGTTCAAGGACATACATCCAATGGATATTCATCCAATTAGGCCTTTCACAGCTGGCAAGTACAGAAGCTCATTTTGGCAAAATGTAAGCTGCCAGTCTGCTTTAGATTAAAGACAGATCCATTTCAACCAGGTATGTAGGTCATAATGCTGATCTCTTTCTTAAATATTTATAGAAATTTTAAAATTATTATTCACACACCAAAATATGAACCCTTTCAGAGTATAAAATTCAGTGGTTTTTACTATATTCACAAAATTGTACAACCATCACCACTATCTAATTCCAAAACATTTCATTCCCCTACCCCAGGGGAAAAACTCCATATCCATTAGCAGTCGCTCTCCAGTTCCCTCCTACCTCCTCTCCCAGTCTCTGACAACCACTAACCTACACTGACTCTACAGATTTGCTTATTCTGGACATTTCATATAAAGGGGATCGTACAAAACAAGCTTTTTGTATCTGGCTGTTTTTTCACTCAACATAAAACTTACAGGATTCATCTCTGTTGTAGCATATATCAGTACTTCATCCCTTTTCATGGCTGAATAATATTCCACTATATAAATCTACCAGATTTTGTTTATCCATTCATCAGCAGATGAGCATTTGGGTTGTTTCCACTTTTGTCTATTATGAATAATGAATGTGCTGTGTTATAAACATTTCACATATAAATTCTTTTGTGGACATATGTTTTCAGTTTTGTTGGTTATATACTTATGAGTGAAACTGCTGGGTCATATGGTAGGGAATTTGATGTTTACTTTCTTGAGCAGGCAGCAAATTGTTTTCCAAAAAGGCTGCCCCACTGTATATTCCTACCAGCCACATGAAGGTTCTAATTTCTCCACAGCTTCACCAATACTTGTTTCTGTCTTTTGATTACTGCCTCCTCATACGTGTGAAGTGATATCTCATTGTGGTATTGATTTATGTTTCCCTGATGATTAATATGGAACTTCTCTGGTGGCTCAGATGGTAAAGAATCTGCCTGCAATGCAAGAGACCCAGGTTCAATTCTTGGGTCAGGAAGATCACTGGGGAAGGCCATGGTTATCTACTCCAGGATTCTTGCCTAGAGAATCCCATGGAGAGAGGAGCCTGGCAAGCTAGAGTCCATGGGGTCACAAAGAGTCAGACATGACTGAGAGACTAACCCACACACAGTGATTAACACACATACCTACTTTTAAATATTAGACATACTTGAGAATGGCTTTTCTAAGGTTCAAAGGCCAATGTTTTGTAACCCACACTTTCATTTCGGTTAAAATTCTGTAAACTATTAAAAAAAATTTAAAGATCATGCCAAATTCTTAAATGCCATAAATTTAAGGAATTATGACATGGAAAATACTTCCCAGTGCAATGCCTTGTATTTACTATAAACTCTAACTTACGAGACAATAGACCAACATCATAATTTTATAAACTAACCTGTGTGTGGCAATTCAGCAAAGAACAGCACTTTATCATTCGTTTTATTACCTATAAAAACAAAATTGTGATTACTTTAAAAAACTAATTGATAACAATTGTAACAAATGTTCCACTCTGACCTGGGATGTCAATCCATCAGGTAGGTTGTACATGTGCAGGGATAGGAAGAATAGAAGAACTCTATTATTTTTCACTCAATTTTGTTGTGAATCTAAAGCTGCTCTAAAAAATAGAACTTCTAATTTTAAAAACCTAATTATTAAAATATTTTAAATCCTATTTTAAGTCACTATTGCAAGTATTAAAAAAATGCCATTTATTACATTATGATATTGGCAGCCTAAGCAGTAAGTAGAGCATATTGGGAGAAAATGAGTAAAATTTGAGATTGAAGAGACAGAATCAACATTAAAGGTTGAGTGGATATTGGTGGAAGGATTAGAAAAGAAAAGAGGATGACACTCAGGGTTTATGCTTGGTCAACTCAAAGGGCAAAACAAAGTTGATGGATACTTCACTGGGGGTTTACGTTTTTGTTCTGGTGTGGGAAGGTCATTAGGAGGAGAGACTGTCAGAATAAGATGCTGAACCAGCCATGGAGAGGTTGAGTTTGAGGTGTTTGGGGAAGTTAAATCAGCAATGGCTGTGGGCACTGGAACCATGAAGGCGGTCTGACCTAGAGCAATCAATCCATTTGGGAGTTACCACATTTACGGAAACGAAGAAACTCAGGCAAAAAGAGGCCCAGGAAAAGGAATGTTTTCAGACATTTAAGAAGAAAGTAAGCGCACAACAACTTTTACCTGGTCTGTATAAACATCTGGGGGCACAGCCTTGTTAAAGAAATCAGAGCACACAGCTCCTGCCTGGAGGTAATAGTGAAGAGCCGCTGAATACTGATTTGTTGCTTGAAGCAGAAAACAGAGATAAAGATTATCTGTCATTAAATATGCAGCTAAAAAGACAGGGCCTCTTTTGTGAAGGGTCAGGTATTATTACTTCATGTGTGAGAAAGCAGATTCAAACCACAGACCTAGGGGCAACACTTAGCCAGGGCAAGAAAGAGAAAAATTGGCTTTATTATTTCAACCACTTTAAAGAAGCCCTATATAGACTGTTTTCTTCTAAGACTGATTAGCCAAAATTTTACCTCAGATTTCCTGTCAAACTTACTAGTTCAGAACTTAGTACTTGGAGACATTTATTTCCCAAATGCCTATACTAGAAACAGACCTTATTTTTCTGAGATAGTTTAGAATCAGAAAATTTACTCTGAATAAAGATATTAAGATCCTGAAAATAAATTCTTTGTGGGGCTAGGTAACCATAAGCATTAAAACTGGCAATTATTGGGCTTCCCTAGATTCCGCCTTGCAATAATGCAGGGGACACCAGCTCCGTCCCGGATCCAAAAGATCCCACATGCCTGGGTGCAACTATGCCCAGGCACCACACCCACTGAGCCTGAGCTCTGGAACCTGCGGGTCACAGCGACTGAGCCCAGTGCAGCAACCACTGAAGCCCCTAGGCTCTGGAGCCTGTGCCGTTACAAGGGAAGCCCGCAGCCTCTGCTCTTTGCAACCAGAGAAAAGCCCTCAAACGGCAACAAGACCCAGCACAGCCAAAAATAAAGACATATTTGTTAACTGGCCATTGTTTGTTTCAAAAATAATCCAGAAGAGAGCAGGATGATGTAGGTGAGGGTACAGATGAAATAAGACTAGCCCTGAGTTAACTGCTGCTAAAACTGGGTGGCAACAAATCTCTTCCCATGAACACAAATAATTATCAAGTCCCTGGACATAGTTAGAACCTTTAAAATAGCAATTCTGCAAACTAAACTTTAACCTCCTAAGAATGTTTTAGCAGCGTTTCAGATGATCACTTACTATGGGGAAAAAAAACAAACAGAAAAAAGGTGGTCAACATAAAATTAAAAACATCTGAATCAAAGACTCAGAAAAATGCATACATATAACAGTAACAATTACTCTCAATTTCATCTTGGAAGAAGACTTAGAGAAGGTCAAGAAACAAGACTCAAGTTTAATAACGTACTGTAATAGTAAGTGAAACGTGTTTATTTTCACTTCTCAAAGAGCTACAAACACAAAACGCAAACCAGCGCTACATGTCACTTACCAAAATAAATGTCCGCCTGAATAACTAGCCAGCAGTGGTTGGTCGGGTTTACGCTGAGGGCATACCGAACCAGCTCTTTCACTGTGATCGCGACAGCTTCAAAATCCACTGCCTGGAGGCTACAGGAAAGACAATAAACGTAGTTTAGGAGTCAACTTCACAAATCCATACACACATGTATTAAAACAAACAAACAGAAGAGTCAAAGTTTAAGTGATCATAAATACAATGCTAAATATTACTAGCAGTAAATATTTTAAAACTATCAAAACAACTAAATCGGAGGACGTGTGATCAGCTAACTTTATATGGGGCAGAAAGCAATCTGATTTTTGTTTCCTTTCCCCAAAAGGCAAAGAAGGTAAACTAGGCCACTCTAAGAGTATCTTTAAACATTTTACAATGTAAAGCACAAAAAGGTGATATGATATAACCCTATCTCCACTTTTTATGCATAACTTGCAGGCAACAAAATTATAAGGAGATACACTGATAAAAATTTTCCAAGTGATTTTTAAGTTCTATTATCTAGAGAAAGCTACAAAAAACAAGGGTTCAAACACCAACAATACTGCTCTATGTGGCCTTAAATCCATCCTGTGGCTTCTTCTGAGAGTAACTAATTCCTCTGGATTAGATGTTTCACTGGGGTAGGGACAAGATCTGCCAAGTGTCATCTCGGCAATGCATTTGGAAGCAATGAAGAATCCGAAAAACAAGAGGGGAACAGGGCCAGCTGCTCTGAGCCCGGTTAAACCTGGAAATTCTGAGACACAGAATAAGATGACAGAAGTGTGAGGATAAAAGCCAGGCCAGCAGACAGCAAACACAACCACAGCTCCTACCGAAGCAGTGAGACCCCATGGTAGGGAAAACAGGCTTTTGATTCAGAAGCATACCACAGTTCAAGTCCTGGCTCTATCATTTACGAGATGAACTTGGACAAGGACAATCTCTGTTGCCCCGAGGAGCTAAATTTTACCGTAATTCACCACTGTTCCCAGTGTAGTGGGAAAGTATCGTGGTGATACTAGCAAGCACCCAACTGCTTGTTTACAACTTATTTATTTTTGGCTGCACTAGGTCTTCATTTTTGCAAGTGGGCTTTATTTAGCTGCAGTGAGCGGGAACTGCTCTGGAGTCGAGGTGCATGGGCTTCTCGTCGTGCTGGCTTCTCTTGCTGCCTCTTGCAGGCCCTAGAGCACACAGGCTTTCAGCAGTTGCAGCTCGCAGGCTCAGTAGTTTTGGCACACCGGCTTAGTTGCCTTTGGCATGAGGGATCTTCTGGGACCAAGGAACCTTCCTGAACCTTGTCCCGTGCACTGGCAGGCAGATTCTTAACCACTGGATCACCAGGGAACTCCCTGTGCTAAGTCACTTCAGTCGTGTCCGACTCTTTGCGACCATACGGACTGAGCCTGCCAAGCTCCTCTGTCCATGGGATTCTCCAGGCAAGATCACTGGAGTGGACTGCCATGCCCTCCTCCAGAGGGTCTTCCCGACCCAGGGGTCAAACCCATGTCTCCTGCAGCGCCTGGACTGCAGGTGCATTCCTCACCACTGAGCCACCTGGGAAGCCCACAGCTAATTTACTTACAATTATTTAAATAAGTTAAGGGCTTCCTTGGTGGCTCAGATGGTAAAGAATCTGCCTGCAATGCGGGAGACCTGGGTTGCAGGAGACCTGGTAAGTGGACAGGCTGGGCCTCAAGCTCTCTGAACCTGGCTCGGAACCACTATGACAAGCCACTGCCTCATTTATAAACACACACTGAAAAAACTGAATCAGTACTTTATAATCTGAACTTAGGCTGAAGAAGTAACACCTAAGACTTATTATAACCAAAGGCAAATGGGGACTTTCCCAGCACCCCAAAGCAGGGAACATGGGTTCAATCCCTGGTTGGGGAACTAAGATCCCACATACCACAGCATAACTAAACCCCCACACCACAACTGGTGAGCCCGCGGGCTCTGGAGCCCACACTCTGCAATCAGAGCCCCCTCACCACCACTGGGGAAAGCCTGTGCACCACAATGAAGACTCAGCACAGTCAAAAAAAAAAAAAGCAAAATGATCTCTACCTGATTAAGGGACTGTTATTTTACATAAAAAATCTGCAGTTATTCGCTTCAGGAAGCACGGTGCTGCTTTGGGAACCAAGCCTCATAAGTAGAGCCAAGGGTCACTCACACTTTGGGTCTTCCAAAATCCCTGTCTGAGAGAGCTTCCCATCTCTGAGACTGTTTACCTACCTACTACAATCTTTTCTTCTTCAGAAATGCCTTTATTAAGAGTAATAAAATATGGCTTAGATTTCTGTGCCTGCCCTTCAGGCACAAAGAAGATGACTAGGGGCTAGGGGAGAAAAGGAAGAGTCATTTCTGTGAGGAGACAAATGGGCTCTCCTGAGTAAGAAGCTGGCGTCTGTGGGAAGAGAAAAATGTAAACAGTTTCTTCTTCCACAAAAGGAAGAACACTGTCTTCTCCCCTTTGTTGTCCTTCTCTTACTGTGGTTCTCAGGTGGTAAAAGGAAAAGAGAAGAGTTCTTAAAGTAACTAAAGAATTTCTTAAGGTAACAAAAAAGAGGTGGGGACCTCTGACAATCAGTATTAGGAAAACCAGGTAGAATGTCATCCTTTTATTAGCCTCCATTTTCTAATTCCACCACTGACAAGAAATCGGGACTACTGAGAGACTGTCTAGCTTCAACCTAAGGCTAGTGCACTTCAGCTCTTACTTAGTTATGCCTGATGCTTAATTTTTAGGAAGATCATTACTGTAACAGAGAAATATGAAGTTGCTATAGAGTCGCAACGAACTGCAGTCTTTTAATCAAGTTATTCAAGGTTATCTATATCAGTCAGGATAGTTTATATATATATACACACACACACATATATATATTAAACAATTTAATAAAATGTAAGCTATAATACTTCTTACTTGGGGATGGAGGATGGCCAGATAGAAATATGTTCAGCTGTAATATCATTCACAATGTCCTCCTTATTTAAAAAAAAAAAGAAAAAAAAAAAAAAAGAGTGTGACTTAAAAAGAACTTTCTTTCAAAAAAATTTTTAGATGAAATTATGAAATACTGACCCGAACGTTGTGAAGTTTCACAAAGAGTGACAAAATAATAGTCAAAACCAATGGTTCCTATGAGAAAGAAAACAAAGAATCCTTAAATATTATATACATCTTAATATTTCTCTATCAGCCTCAAGGATACCAAGTACTTTCCTTCAAAAGATTCTTACCCTTTTGAAAGTTATCACCCGCTTTAGTTAGGAGTACACTAGAGATTAACATTATTCTTAATCTCATGAAAGAAATCACAACACACAATTAACAAAAAAATGACCAAATTTAGGTGTCTGTCCTCCCACGTCTTTTGAAATTGAATTAAAAGAACTCCTTCCCACTAGTACTTCCAGCTACCTCTAAAAAAAAATTGCCTTTTTATTCCTCAAACTAATATTCAGGGACTTTCCTGGTGGTCCAGTGTTTAAGACTCCATGCTTCCACTGCAGGGGGCGCAGGTTTGATCCCTGGTGGGAGAACAAAGATCCCACAAGCTGTGTGGCACAGCTGTTTATAGAATGGAATTTAAAGAGTGGAATCTATGTCTAATAAACAAATATGATATTAATCCTATCAAAAACTTAGGATTCAGACATCTAGCCCTATTACGAAGACTTCTTTACAACTTAAAAATACCTACTCTACTCACTAAAACAGAGTAAGGTAAATGCAAAACAAACTTCTCCATTCAGACTATCCCATCCTCAAAAAAAATGATCACCAAAGATAAAAAGCACATTAACAGATTACTTAAATAATCAGCATTTTAACACTCAATAATTTTTTTTATCATATCCTCAGAATCAGCAATAGTAGTTAGACCCACTTTTACAAAACTTACCCTTAATCTTTTGAGGAAAGAAAGCAGTTCACTCCTACAAAGACACAAATTTTTGTATATACATTTAATACCAGAAATTCAAAATAAAAACAAGAAAGTAAATTCTAGGTGAAGTTCTAGTCCTAACTTTTCAGTTCTGCAAGTATAGTATTCTATTGTTATACTAACCTAATAAAATGTCTTTCCTGTTTTAATTACATGTGACATCTTCAGTACTATCCAACCAGACACTGTTGACAGGGAATACACAGTTATTTCCTAAGTTGGTGCTATTAGACAAGTCCATCCGAGATCAGCACCAAAGAATTCTTACATTGTCCATTTTTATGATACACAAGGATAATGACAGACGTTCTTAAAATAGTACAAAATAGTATAAATAACTTAAAAAATAAACTGATAGAAACGTACCGATACATTATACCTAATGTAGATTCCCTCTGCTTTATTAAACTAACTCTGCCATCATTTCCTCGTTTGTGTTGACTGGACACACTACAGATCTGAACCACAACTTCCCAAAGGTCTTTAGCAGTCCGTCTACTTTCCTTAGGGCCTGGAAGTTCTTTGCATGTAGCTGCTAAAAGCTGTCCAAGCTATAACAGGAAAAACAGAAAACACACAGAAGACAATCTGTAATGTCATACATGCTGTTTCTATTACTCAGGAACATTTGAAGAAAGATCGAAACTGCCCGCACATACGAAGCGCGGTTGTTTGATGCTGGCCTCTATCCGACCACTGGGGAATTCAGAGCTCAGTGTCCACTGACAGATCTGAATTAGATCTGGGAAGAGGATCCTCTGGTTCCACCACATTACAAACCTTGTTTCTAAACAACCAGTCTAAGGAGAACAAAATCAGCATAGTCTAATGAGGATAAAAGTGAAACAAGGCAAGAGACATGCTATTAAGTGGGGGAAAAAAGTTGCTAAATACACTTACTATGATCCCACTTGGGAAAAAAAAAGCCTGTAATGGAATATATACAGGACAGTGTTACCTGTAAAAGCCCAGAGATAGATTAAAATTTCACTCACATCCACATATTATTTTTTTTTACTGAAAAAAATGAGGAAAAAATATAGACACTGAAGTTGGCAGAACAGAAGAACAAGAGTTAGAGCAACTTTTCTCTAAGGAAATGGTAGCGACTGGGGACGTAACTACTGTTGATGTGAGGAGGCAGAATTAAGGAAGCACAGATTACTAAAAGGGACTGATCTGAACAAAGGCAGCCTTCAGGACCTAAGGTGGCGCAGGATCCAGAATGAACCCCGGCAGAAATGCAGGAGCATGAGGAAGCACCGTGAGGACGGGGCTGGGAGCGCGCTGGCACCGCGGACAGGCTGGAGGGCAGGCCAGGAAGGAGAGGCTCTCGTTCCGTAAGAGGCTGGCAGGCTCGGTCCAAGCCAGGCCTTTTCCTACACCACTGCGACCTAAGTGAGCACTAACCTCTCCTCCTCCTCCCACCAGCCAGCCTCCTATAATCCAAGTGCCCATCAACACTATACATTTTCCTAGACTACACTTCCCCACCCTGATCCGCAAGAGAGGCTGGACAGTTTTTACTATCTCGAAAGGTCTTCAGTCACATGCTTAAGAGCTTCTTTCCTTTTTGTGATAAGCGGATATTTAAAGAAATAAAATATGTAATAGAATGGAAAATAAAATCGATTTAAATCATTTACTGTTTCACTACCCAGGGATAATGACTATTAATACCCTTCCAGACTCTTCCCTATGCATGTGTATTAATATTCCACATGAAATTCAAAGTCTGAAAGGTGCTCTACTCTGTATAATTTTTAATACACATCCCACACTCTAGACTTCTTTCTCTACTTTCTCCTCTATGCTAACAAGGGAACAAGAGGCCAGCTAAGGAAGGAGGCACACAAAACCCTAACCCAGATGAGACAATGAGTCCCCTGAGTGGCCCTGCAGCAAGGTCACCCCTTACCCTTCCCCCTCTGTAGACAGAGGGGGAAGTGCAGGAAGCAGGGGCTAACCAGGCCCAGGGTGAGGTAACCGACAGCACAGCCTTCTGCACTGCGGGCCCTCAAACACGCAAACAAACCTCTCTGGTGCACGGCTCCACCGAACTCACTGCTAAGATGAACAAGAGAGAAGCTACAGCACCATCTTAATACCAAGCCACCATTCTCAGTGGACATGACCATCTTGAGACAAAACGGTTCTCTCATCTGAGGGCTTACTAAAGCCTAAGGGACTGCTGGGCATAATCAGAAAAACTCCCTAAATATGAGGACCTCTCATCTCACAAAGTTGACTAAAAACACAGATATAATCCAAAGTGTGAAATTACAAAGAGAAGGATAATTCAGGGACAACAATATATTTTTATGAACAATCAGGAAGAAAACAAAAAAGGAGGGAAAACCAAAAAATCAGTAAGTCTCCAAAAGGCTGAAATAAAATGAGCTCAGTTTTTCAAAGGACATACATGAAATAAGAAAGAAGAAACAAATAACTGAAGACAAATGTAAAAAACTAGTACAATCTTGCAAGGTTCCCAGATACCATCATCAATTTAAGGGACTATGTACTAAAGATGAGATGAGGGCAGATAAGAACCACAAAAGGTAATACAAGCATTAAGAAAAGAATAAGGGTGTTCCTGGTGGTCCAGAAGTTAAGAATCTGCCTTGCAATGCAGGGGATACAGGTATGATCCCTGGTCAGGGAAGATCCCACGTGCCGCAGGGCACCTAAGCCCACAAGCTGCAACTACGGAAGCTGTGCGCCCTAGAACCTGTACTCTGTAGCAAGAGAAGCCGCCACGATGAGAAGCCCCCAGTCGTCATAGCCAGAGAAATCCCAAGGGCAGCAACAAAGATAAATAAATAAGCATTTTTACAAAAGAACAAAGAAACTTGGGATGAGATGCATACATTAAAAGTCTTAAATCATGAAACTTCTTTTTTTTAAACTGTAAGACCAGAAAGGGAGAAAAGCTCACTGCTTCTTCAGGGCAAACACAGAATTAACAAATGAAAGATTCATTTTCTTAGGGAAAACATATCCATATTTTTCAAGTTCTCTGTACAGAGAAGTACTTTCAGTAGTACAGGAGAGAGACAATTAAGAAAGTAAAATAAACAACATACCATCAATTCACTGAATGAATTCTTTCACGTGGAAATAATTACTAATAACAAACATGCACACTAATAAGGGGGCTTCCAGTGGTAAAGAATCCACCTGCCAATGCAGGAGACATAAGAGACTCGGGTTCGATCCCTGGGTTGGGAAGATCCCCTGGAGGAGGGCAAGGCAACCCACTCCAGTATTCTTCCCTGGAGAATCCCCATGGATGGAGAAGCCTGGTGGGCTACAGTCCATAGGGTCACAAAGAGTCAGACACAACTAAAGCAACTTCGCAAGCATACTAATAAGAATCAGGCATCAACTTAAGAGAGTTTAACAGGCTTTGAGGAAGGGTAAGGAGTACGTCAAGGCTGTATATTGTCAACCTGCTTATTTAACTTATATGCAGAGTACATCATGAGAAACGTTGGGCTGGAAGAAGCACAAGCTGGAATCAAGATTGCCAGGAAAAATATCAATAACCTCAGATATGCAGACGACACCACCCTTATGGCAGAAAGTGAAGAGGAACTAAAAAGCCTCTTGATGAAAGTGAAATGTTTTTCAACATTCAGAAAATGAAGATCATGGCATCTGGTCCCATCACTTCATGGGAAATAGATTGGGAAACAGTGGAAACAGTGTCAGACTTTATTTTTTGGGCTCCAAAATCACTGCAGATAGTGATTGCAGTCATGAAATTAAAAGACGCTTACTCCTTGGAAGGAAAGTTATGACCAACCTAGATGGCATATTCAAAAGCAGATACTACTTTGCCAACAAAGGTCCATCTAGTCAAGGCTATGGTTTATCCAGTGGTCATGTATGGATGTGAGAGCTGGACTATGAAGAAAGCTGAGCACCGAAGAATTGATGCTTTTGAACTGTGGTGTTGGAGAAGACTCGAGAGTCCCTTGGACTGCAAGGAGATCCAACCAGTCCATTCTAAAGGAGATCAGTCCTGAGTGTTCGTTGGAAGGAATGATGCTAAAGCTGAAACTCCAATACTCTGGCCACCTCATGCGAAGAGCAGACTCATTGGAAAAGACTCTGATGCTCGGAGGGATTGGGGGCAGGAGGAAAAGGGGACGACCGAGGGTGAGATGGCTGGATGGCTTCACGGACTCGATGGACGTGAATCTGAGTGAACTCCAGGAGTTGGTGATGGACAGGGAGGCCTGGCGTGCTGCGATTCATGGGGTTGCAAAGAGTGGACACGACTGAGCGACTGAACTGAACTGAAGGTGCTCACATGGAAATGGCTGCAGTTCCTCCCTGGCGGCTCCCTCAGTTCTACCCCGGGTACTCCAGAGCTAGAGTCAGGGTCTGGCTACATCAATCAAAGCAAGAAAAACTAACTAACTTCTCACTAGTTTAGGATTATACCAAAATGTTGTCTGTTAACTAAATAATTTTTGCTTAAACTTTCATAACTATATGGTACTAGAAAAAAAATATTAAGAGAGGGCAAACTCAAGTGCCTTAATTATCAAAAACTATACTCTTACCTGCAAACCCAATAGGTATTTGTCCACACTTATATTCAATCTTAGAAACTGGACAAGTTCTCTAAGGAGTACAGATCTAAAGAAACTGGTCCAATAATCCCACCCTAATAATTCTTTTATTTAAACATGAATTACCTTCACAAACGGATTACTCTGGAGTAGAAATGCAGGAACTTGCAGAGTAAGGTATTCATTTTCCCTCCAGTTTAACATAAAAGCCACACACTCCTCAGAAATAACTTGACGAAAAGGAATATCTAAAAAGCAAAGAAAAAAGTAGTTAGAATTACTACCATAATATTAAAAGAACAAAGCAAATAGTTGCTCAGATTCCAGTTGAGTAAATGAAAATAGTTACAGATGAAAAAAATAGAAAAACTCTAACATTTTATACTTTTCTTCTAGAAAGTCTAATATTTTCCAATAATGGACTGCCACAGTTTCCACTACTAATCAACAAAATTCTCTACTACTAACACCCTAAGATGCCTAATACTCTACTATAGAAGTGTAGGAGTTGGTATCTAGCCTCTACAAGTTTATAATTTAAATGTGTAGAGAATAACCACACAAACAAAACAAATATATGATGGTACAGTATAACCTTCTAGCATATTTAGAGTGCAGAAATAGATAAACTATGTGTAAAACCTGCATATTTTTAAAAATATTTTTCATTTTTAATAGTTATTCTGAGTAAAGCATGATAAATAGGCATGACACAAATCATTTACTCTTCAAAAAACATTACACCAGCAACAATTTCAAATAAAGATATGAGGAAAAAAGTCACTCAGAACTGTTTGACAATTATTTCCTTTGAAATAAATATAATATTAAATACACTTGAATTTTTATAGCTCAAAGTATATAATAGTCAGGTTTTAATGTATTTCAAGAAAGAGGAAAATAAACCCATTGAATACTAAATAACAACGTTGACACTTAAAATGGGGAGAGCTAGATTTTTGAGTCTTTCTAAAAGTCTGTACCTGTGGCTATTTGTTTAATAACTCACTTTATTCCAAAAAGCAATTGGAAACAACAAAAAAGAGACACAGGAACACAGAAAAATTAATAAGAATACACTCTTTGCATTATCTTCTTAAAGAAGGAATGAAGACAGAAGTAAATTTAATATCCCAGTGCACAACGTTTCACTGTGCACTGCTCACTATATACTTTGCCAAAGGAAAGCCAGACAGCATCTGGCTCTAAGGCTTCCTTTTTCACTGGGCACTTCTCATTAGAGAGTCCCCAACTGTTCTTAGAGAAGAATTAGCATCTGGAGTGGGGATCAATCATTTTCTCATTCTTCCTAACAGTACATCCTTTCCCTTCTCATTTCCAACACTGTTCACAACACAAACTATGGGAAAAACAGATGAACATTCAGTGAGCCAAGGGAGGGAAGGAAGGAAGGATGAAGGGAGGAAAAGCATGTGAACCCCAAACTATTCAAATGGCAACAAGGTAGCACAAAGAGACTGTAAGTATACAAAGGCGTTTCCAATCATTTCAAAGAGTAAAGGCACAGGCTTAAGCTGGACTGATGAGTTCAAAACACAGTTTTGTCTCCTACTTCATGGCCAAATTCTTTAACCTTCGTTTCTTGATTTACAAAACAGGGATAATTAAAGAGGCAGCTACTTCAGAGAGATGCCGTGAGGACTAAATCAGTTATGTATTAAGTTCTTAGAACAATGTCAGACATAGAGTTAGCACCACTCAATAGATGTTAGGATTTCTAAAATTCTTTTTGCTTTTCATTTCAGAGAAATTACATATGAAAAAACCAATCTTCAACCTTTAAAAAGAAAACACTCTGTTGACAGCATATATTAATTAAATCATTCTTATTAAGACTGAAGGGCACTGACATTAAAACTCAAAGGAATTCTATCTCTAGAGTGCTAAAAAGTTGTAATGTCTTTAAGAAAACACAATATTATTAACAATTAATTCAAAAGATCCCAGAAAACCAGCAGCCATTTGTTTGCACACGTTATTAGCACCTTCCTTGATATTTCTACAACATAAATTTTACTGTTTATAGTATTAAATGTGTACAGTACGATTGAACTGCTCTAAATATTAAAATATGTAAAATTAAGAAACTTCTTTAATTAAGCAAGATTATATGTAACAGAGATGATAATTCTTATTTAAGCCCCTTTTCATAAGACATTTTCGGACCAGCCAAACCTGTTCCTAAAGTGAGCACAAGTGAGTTTCTGACCCACTGGCAAACATTTGAAGGCTGTCTATGGCAGCAATGAGGAAATAAACCTTCAACATGCAGCTTCAAGGACATTTTGATTCTTCTAACAGAATATCTTAAAACTGCAATATAATTTCTACAGTGTGCTGAGAGGTGTCCCCTCAGAATTTATGTCCACCTGAAACCTCGGAAGGTGATCGTACTCAGAAAGTGGGTCTTTGAAGATGTGTTAATTAAAATGAAGTCACATTGTATTGGGGCAGACTCTAAATCCAGTGACTGGTGCCATTACGAGAGGACAGATGGGGACAGGGATGAGGACACAGACGGACAGACACGCACACACGAGAAGGCCATGTGAAAGCGACAAAAGGCCACACACACACACACAAGAAGGCCACATGAAAGAGACAAAACACCACACACACACACACACACACACACACAGAAGGCCACGTGAAAGAGACAAAACACTACACACACACACACACAGAAGGCCACGTGAAAGAGACAAAACACCACACACACACACACACACACACATACACAGAAGGCCACGTGAAAGAGACAAAACACCACACACACACACACACACACACACAGAAGGCCACATGAAAGAGACAAAACGCCACACACACACACACACGAGAAGGCCACATGAAAGAGACAAAACACCACACACACACAAGAAGGCCACGTGAAAGCTACAAACCACCACACACACACACACACACACACAGAGGGCCACGTGAAAGAGACAAAACGCCACACACACACACACGAGGCCACATGAAAGAGACAAAATGACACACACACACACACAAGAAGGCCACATGAAAGAGACAAAACACCAC